>NC_044916.1:13559910-13562249 GCF_003576645.1 Ipomoea triloba | reverse complement strand
GTTCTGGAAGAAACCTCACTTTCAGCAATTTCACATGACCAAACAGCGTATGAAAGGCATGGTGCATAAGCCGGTCGAAAAGTCTCTACCTAAGTTGATTTATGCACCAAAGAGGCCTAAAACCTTTGCTAGCATTCCTTATAATTATCAAACGTACAATGGCTACATTGCGCCTAGGCCTGGAATAATGGGCACAAGGTATAAATGGATGCCTAAACTCACTAACCCACCAGGACCCAAAGTTTGGGTACCTAAACTTGCTTGATTTCCTTGCAGGACACCAGGGACGTGTGGTTCATTGACAGTGGATGTTCGAGACATATGACTGGAAATCTAACACTGCTTGAGAACATCCAACCTATCGAAGGTCCCTTGGTGACATTTGGCGACAACGAGAAGAAGGGGCGCACAAGAGCTGTTGGTGAAATCCAAAAGAATGAGCTGGTTATTAAAGGAGTGTCCTACGTTGAGGGGCTCAAGTTCAATCTCCTTAATACAAGCCAGTTCTGTGACAAGGGCCACAAAGTTGTCTTCACNCTAGAAGCCAAAGTAATCCTACTATCTGAAGAGTGCAAAGCTCGAGAGACGAGAGAGCTTAATCTTCGAAAGGTCATAGCATCATACACTAATTCCTCGAGAGATAATGGTGGTTGATCACAGACCTACAAGTGATAGAACCGGTCTAGGGTTCCATCGAGACCATCTCTCGAGAAATAAACAGACCAATGGTTTGGGAACTTCAAGAAATGGAGGATCTCAACCCAAACCAAATAAAGGTCATAAAGGACCAACAGAAAAGACCAGAGTAGCTATTCATAAACCGTCCCTATACACCAGCAATGGAAAGTATAGGAAAGCTACGAAGAATGGCCGGGTAAACAATATCGAGAGATCACCTTGCTATCTCTCGCAAGGCCATTCCAAGTACAAAAAGAGCTACATTCCATATAATGCGCCTCAAGGCAAATATGGAAGGTCTGAGATCCACATAGTTAGGAACTCACGGATGGAGAAAGGCAGACTCTATCCATCTAGTGAGGATTGGTCATCGAATCACAATGTCTGGAAGAAACCTCACTTTCAGCAATTTCACATGACCAAACAGCGTATGAAAGGCATGGTGCATAAGCCGGTCGAAAAGTCTCTACCTAAGTTGATTTATGCACCAAAGAGGCCTAAAACCTTTGCTAGCATTCCTTATAATTATCAAACGTACAATGGCTACATTGCGCCTAGGCCTGGAATAATGGGCACAAGGTATAAATGGATGCCTAAACTCACTAACCCACCAGGACCCAAAGTTTGGGTACCTAAACTTGCTTGATTTCCTTGCAGGACACCAGGGACGTGTGGTTCATTGACAGTGGATGTTCGAGACATATGACTGGAAATCTAACACTGCTTGAGAACATCCAACCTATCGAAGGTCCCTTGGTGACATTTGGCGACAACGAGAAGAAGGGACGCACAAAAGCTGTTGGTGAAATTCAAAAGAATGAGCTGGTTATTAAGGGAGTATCCTACGTTGAAGGGCTCAAGTTCAATCTCCTTAGTACAAGCCAGTTCTGTGACAAGGGCTACAAAGTTGTCTTCACCAAAAGCAAATGCCAGATTATGAGCGAGGAATCTCTCGAAGTCGTCTTGGAAGCAGCAAGGAAAGGAAACATGTACATAGTGGATTGGAGGTCTGCAAAACCATCCCTATGTATGCTAGCAAGGAGCAAGGAAGATTTATGCTGGGAGTGGCATAGTAAGCTTAGTCATCTGAACTTCAAGACTATCAACAAGCTTACTAAGAGGAACTTAGTGGAAGGACTGCCCAAAGTGACGTTTCGAAAGGATAAAATTTGTGAGGCATGTCAACGTTGCAAACAGATCAAATCCTCTTTCAAGAGCAAAGCCGAGACATCATCCACTAGACCATTAAGTCTTCTTCACATGGACTTATTTGGCCCAGTGGATCCACCCAGCATAAAGGGAAAGAAGTACACTCTTGTGGTAGTGGATGACTACACAAGATTCACTTGGACCGTGTTCTTAACCAAGAAAAGCGAGACAAAAATTGCCCTACCAAATCTCTTGAAACAAGTTCAAGTTGAAAAGGAAGTCTCGATACTAAAGATCCGGTCAGATCAAGGTGGAGAGTTCGTTAATCAAGTAATCGAGAGCTACTGCAACGAGAACGGAATTCATCATCAACTATCAGCTGCTCGAACACCTCAACAAAACGGGATTGCTGAAAGAAGGAACAGAACTCTCAAAGAAGCCGCAAGGACCATGCTCTCGCAAGCCAACATATCACAAGGATTTTGGGCAGAAGCAATCAACACAGCGTGCTA
>NC_044916.1:13545276-13558577 GCF_003576645.1 Ipomoea triloba | reverse complement strand
TGTTTTGTCCACTAGGCCTTTGGTGAACCCACACTGAAGTAGAAAAGAGGATAAGGTATCATACCAAGCTCTCGGAGCTTGTTTTAAGCCGTAAAGTGCCTTCTTTAATTTGTATACTTTGTCAGCTCCCACGTCCTTCAAGAAACCCGGAGGTTGTTCAACGTACACCTCTTCTTCGAGAAGTCCGTTCAGAAAAGCGCTCTTGACATCCATTTGATATACCTTAAAGTCTTTGAAGGCGGCATATGCGAGAAAGATGCGTATGGCTTCGAGACGTGCCACTGGAGCGAAGGTTTCATCAAAATCTATTCCTTCCTCCTGACAATAGCCTTTGGCAACAAGTCTGGCCTTGTTCCTAACAATGACTCCATTCTCATTCATCTTGTTTCTGAAAACCCACTTTGTACCAATGACATTCTGATGATCAGGTCTCGGAACTAGTTCCCAAACATCGTTCCGTTCAAACTGATGAAGTTCCTCTTGCATGGCTTGCACCCAATCTGGATCACATAGAGCCTCATCGATCACCTTAGGCTCTATTTGAGATAGAAAGCAAGCAAACATGCTTTCTCTGTATGCTGATCTGGTTCGAACTCTGTCACGTACATCTCCAATCACTTGATCAGCAGGGTGACTTCTCAGCCATCTTAGGTCGGGTTGTGGCTCCTCAGTTGATACTTCCGTTGAAGGTTGAGATGTGGGTTGAACATCTATGATCTGGATTTGATCAACTGAGTCAGGAGCTTTCTTCTTGGTAGACTCTTCATCATCTGATTCTGACTGGAGTTCCGCTACGTCTCGAACTATCGACTGCTTGTCTTCGAGAGGTAAGTTTGATCTCTCGATAGACTCTGGCTTATCTTCCTCAGCTGCTTCCATTGGCTTTGATGGTTGATATGTCGATGCTCTATCATCAAAAGAAACATGTATGGATTCTTCAACCACCAATCTCTGCTTGTTGAAGACTCTGAATGCTTTACTTGTCGATGAGTATCCCAGAAATACTCCATCATCTGCCTTTTCATCAAAAGTCCTTAGCTGAGTCTTCCCATTGTTGTGGACATAGCATTTGCACCCGAATGTGTGGAAGTAGCTTACATTCGGTTTTCTTCCATTCCACAACTCATATGGAGTCTTTCCAACTCCTTTCACGATCAAGGACCGATTTTGGGTATAGCACGCTGTGTTGATTGCTTCTGCCCAAAATCCTTGAGATATGTTAGCTTGCGAGAGCATGGTCCTTGCGGCTTCTTTGAGAGTTCTGTTCCTTCTTTCAGCAACCCCGTTCTGTTGAGGCGTTCGAGCAGCTGAAAACTGATGATGAATACCATTCTCGTTGCAGTAGCTCTCGATAACTTGATTAATGAACTCTCCACCTTGATCTGACCGAATCTTTAGTATCGAGACATCCTTTTCAACTTGAACTTGCTTCAAAAGATTTGGCAGGGCAACTTTTGTCTCGCTTTTCTTGGTTAAGAACACGGTCCAGGTGAATCTTGTGTAGTCATCTACTACCACAAGAGTGTACTTTCTTCCTCTCATGCTGGGTGGATCCACCGGTCCAAATAAGTCCATGTGAAGAAGACTTAATGGTCTAGTGGATGATGTCTCGGCTTTGCTTTTGAAAGAGGATTTGATCTGTTTGCAGCGTTGACATGCCTCACATATCTTATCCTTTCGAAACGTCACTTTCGGCAGTCCTTCCACAAGGTTCCTCTTAGTAAGCTTGTTGATAGTTTTGAAGTTCAGATGGCTAAGCTTACTGTGCCAATCCCAGCATAAGTCTTCCTTGCTCCTTGCCAGCATACATAGGGATGGTTTGGCGGATCTCCAATCCACTATGTACATATTTCCTTTCCTTGCTGCTTCCAGGACGACTTCGAGAGATTCCTCTTGTATGATTTGGCACTTGCCTTTGGTGAAGATTACTCTGTAGCCCTTGTCACAGAACTGACTTGTGCTAAGGAGGTTGAATTTGAGCCCCTCAACGTAGGATACCCCCTTGATCACCAATTCATTCTTATGAATTTCACCAATAGCCTTTGTGCGCCCTTTCTTCTCGTTGTCTCCAAATGTCACCAGGGGACCTTCGATAGGATGGATGTTTTCTAGCAGTGTTAAGTTTCCCGTCATATGTCTCGAACATCCACAGTCAATGAACCATGTGTCCCTGGTGTCCTGCAAGCAGATCAAGCAGATTTAGGTACCCAAACTTTGGGTCCTGGTTGGTTAGTGAGTTTAGGCATCCATTTATACCTTGGACCCATTACTCCGGGCCTAGGTGCAATGTAGCCATTGTACGTTTGATAATCATAAGGAATGCTAGCAAAGGTTTTGGGCCACTTTGGTGCATAAATCAACTTAGGTATAGACTTTTTGATCGGCTTATGCACCATGCCTTTCATACGCTGTTTGGTCATGTGAAATTGCTGAAAGTGAGGTTTCTTCCAGAAATTGTGATTCGATGACCAATTCTCACTAGATGGATAGAGTCTGCCTTTCTCCATCCGTGAGTTCCTAACTATGTGGATCTCAGACCTTCCATATTTGCCTTGAGGCGCATTATATGGAATGTAGCTCTTTTTGTACTTGGAATGGCCTTGCGAGAGATAGCAAGGTGATATCTCGATATTGTTTACCCGGCCATTCTTCGTAGCTTTCCTATACTTTCCATTGCTGGTGTATAGGGACGGTTTATGAATAGCTACTATGGTCTTTTCTGTTGGTCTTTTATGACCTTTGTTTGGTTTGGGTTGAGATCCTCCATTATTTGGAGTTCCCAAACCATTGGTCTGTTTATCTCTCGAGAGACAGTCTTGACGGAACCCTAGACCGGTTCTATCACTAGTAGGTCTGTGATCATTTACTATTTTCTCCATAGCTTTGGAGGAATCAGTGTATGATGCTATGACCTTCCTAAGATTAAGCTCTCTGGTCTCTCGAGCTTTGCACTCTTCAGTCAGTAGGATTACTTTAGCTTCTAACTCACTTACTTTGAGAGTTAGCTCTGAATTCTCTTTCGAGACGTTCTTAAGCATATCTCTTTCAGCAGTTAGCTTGCTGTTTTCTTCCCTGATTTTGGCATGAGTGCTGTTAGCGACTGCGAGATCCCTTTTAAATGTTTCAAGCATCTCAAAGGGATCTTCATCGCTTCTGAAAGAAGAACAACGAGAGGTAGAAGTAGAGCAGCGAGATGTGGAAGTAGAGGTTACCTCATTGTCAATGGCCATTAGACATTGATCCTCTTCTTCCTCGGTGTATAAGCAGATGAGTCCCCTCTCATCTTCTGAGCTGCTGCTTCCTTCACTGGAGCTCGATGTCTCGGACTCCTCGATTGATCTCTCGAGTTCCTCAGCAACAAGCGCCTTTCTGCTCAGATGTTTCCTTGAATCTCCCTTGAAGCCACTTTGTGCTGGCTTCTCTTTGGATTCCTCCTTTCTCCTGGAATCCCTGCCTTCTTGGCCTTGATACTTACTTACCATAGGGTAAGGACATTCGGCTTTGAAGTGCCCTGGTCTCCTGCAGTTGTAGCAGAGACCCTGATTTTTCTCCTCTATCCTTCTGGATGAATGTTTCTCATTGTTCCTTCTTGAGGATGAAGGTGAACTTGTGTTGCTCTCCGTTGACTTCCTCATGAATTTCCTGAATTTCCTCATGAAGAGAGCAATCTGTTCGTCAGATAACATATTAGTGGGATTAGGATCTGACCTTGAAGAGGTGGATGGTTGATCAGCAACCAGTGCCACATTCCGTCTGTCCACCACGTCCTCATCTCTCGGAAGCATCTCAAATTCGAAGGCTTTGAGATCTCTGAAAAGTTGGTCGGTTGTGGTGTTCTTCAAATCCCTGTGATCACGCATTGTGATCACCTTCATTTCCCACTCCTTGGTAAGGCCTCGTAGGACCTTCAGGTTTAGCTCCTTTTGTGGAATCTCCTTCTCGAGATCGCTGATCTCGATTGATAGCTTCATGAACCGAGATTCCATGCTGTCGATGCTCTCCCCTGGCTTCATCTTGAAGTCCTCGAACTTCTTCATGGCCACGGTGAGCTTGTTCTCCTTTTCCTGTTCGTCACCTTCACCAATTAACATCAAAGTATCCCATACCTCTTTCGCCGTTTTGCACTTTCTTGCTTTTGGGAAGATGGTTTCGTCTATAGCTCTGAAGAGAATATCCTTGGCAATGTTGTCCAGGTTGTTTCTCTTCCTATCATCACTTGTCCATTCTTCCCTAGGTTTTGGGATATACTTTGGTGTTTCCCTGGTTTGCTCAGCAGCCGTGTTTACCATTAAAATCTTGACTGGTCCAGATGTTATCACTTCGGCCATCTCATCATGGAGGGCTGATAGATACGCAAGCATGCGTGTTTTCCAGTCATCGAACCTGCTAAGATCAAAAAGGAGATGTCTCGACAACATGCTGTCCATTTTAAAAATTATTTCGTGCTTTGAAAATATTTTCAAAAGATTTTTCAAAGAATGATCTCTAGGCAATATAAACGAAGGTTTATATCGATCAGAGAACCTGCTCTGATACCAATTGTTGGTCCCAAGGGGATGGGGTACAAGTCTAGAGGGGGGGGGTGAATAGACTTGTATAAGATTTTGCAAATCTTTTCGACCTCTCGTGTGTATTGAACTCAGGATGTTTAGGTTCGATACCTCACGAGGTGAAGACAAAGTTTTATGCGCAGCGGAAAAGTTATCCCCTTTTAGTTAGCACGAGTTTGAGTTAGTTCGAGAGGTGTGTTTATATGCAGTGCAATCGAGAGGTTAGCGAGAGATAAATACAGAAAGTAACTGCGAGAGAGATTTTTAAGTGGTTCGGCCAACCCGCCTACGTCCACTCTTCTTCCAGAAACTCCCTGGAAGGATTGCACTAAAAACTTCCCTTTCTAGTACAATAACGAGCGCTTGAGCTTTGATCACCAAGCCCGCCTCAAGCCTCAGGATCTTCACAAGACAGCTCCCAGGTTACTCCGCCTCTCCTCAGGTTTTTCTCCCCGCTTCCAGTTACTCCACCTCTCGAGCACTTGAGCTTTGATCACCAAGCCCGCCTCAAGCCTCAGGATCTTCACAAGACAGCTCCCAGGTTACTCCGCCTCTCCTCAGGTTTTTCTCCCCGCTTCCAGTTACTCCACCTCTCGAGCACTTGAGCTTTGATCACCAAGCCCGCCTCAAGCCTCAGGATCTTCACAAGACAGCTCCCAGGTTACTCCGCCTCTCCTCAGGTTTTTCTCCCCGCTTCCAGTTACTCCACCTCTCGAGCACTTGAGCTTTGATCACCAAGCCCGCCTCAAGCCTCAGGATCTTCACAAGACAGCTCCCAGGTTACTCCGCCTCTCCTCAGGTTTTTCTCCCCTCTTCCAGTTACTCCACCTCTCGAGCACTTGAGCTTTGATCACCAAGCCCGCCTCAAGCCTCAGGATCTTCACTAGACAGCTGCCAGGTTACTCCGCCTCTTCTTGCTTAATCCAAAGCAAGGACCTTTGGTTGTCACAGTTGAATGTAACAAGCTCCAATCTGACCAAAAGCTATCGTTGAATCAACTTCGATGTAGAGCAGCTTCGGTCACCTTCTAGATGTGTTGCAGTTTAAGCTTTGTAACTCTCTCAAACACTAAGATGTGTTTTTCTCGCTGTTTTGAATATCAGGATGATATTCCAGATTGAGCACTAGCACTTGAACGTTTGAATTAGACACCTCTTATGATTTTCAGAATGAACTCACTTCTTCTGACGAAACTTTCTCCCCCCTTTTTGATCTGTGTCTTCACGTCCTTTTTATATGAGAGTAAGGGAATAATTCCGTTGGAGGGAAAATTATTCCGTTTGAAATTTGTCTCCCATGCCGTGTATGGGACTTGCATCTTTTCAGCATTTTTTATGGAGTGGTGGTCTTGTAACTTGAACCTTTTGTTTGGTAGTGGATATTCCATAATCCACTTTCTTGAGTCCATGCTCCACTTGCTACTTTTGGTAAAAGTTACTCTTTTTAAATTCCCATTGATCCTCGTTCTAGGGAATAAGACCGACTTTGGATTAGTGCACCTTCTTTCCGTTTGTTGTGGAATTCTGATGTGGCATCCACTTCTGGCACCTCCTTAATATTTTATCTCCATGATATTCCTCTTCTCCAAACTTTATTCATGCTTCCTGACTGTCATTTAACCTTTTGGAGAAGTGTCAGTTTATCGAGACCAAAGATGATGTCTTGAACTGGATTGTTGTATCGAGAGGTCCTGCCTCTCGAACTCTGCTTATGTCTCGAATTGGATTGTTGTATCGAGAGGTCCTACCTCTCGAACTCTACTTATGTCTCGAACTGGATTGTTGTATCGAGAGGTCCTACCTCTCGAACTCTGCTTATGTCTCGAACTGGATTGTTGTATCGAGAGGTCCTACCTCTCGAACTCTGCTTATGTCTCGAGACTTAGTTGATGTCTCGCAGACCCTTATTCCTCCAGTGTCTTCTCGTGCCTTCTACTGATCTATCTATGAAATTACAACACCATTCTTCTAAGATGTTCATACAAGTTTACCTCAAGCTTTAAATATTTTCCAAGTTGAGCTCAAGTTACCCGGTTGTATTTTCGCTCTTAGTTTACTTGTCGAACTTACATTGATTCCTATCTTTCGAGACTTTAGGGGATTCTAAATTACATTTTTGGTATCATCAAAACCTAATACATTATGTTCCTAACAATTTCCCCCTTTTTGATGATGCCAACACTTATACTTACTCTATATGGCTGATTTGATATAGGATAAACATAGATTTTATTTTCAGCGCATATGGTAAGTTTGACAATTATTCTACTAAAGCATGAATAAGCAAATTCACACAACACCCCCAGCAAAAGATATATATATTTAAGATTAAGGGAATGTTTACATAACTGAGCTTAGTAGAAAAATTTAAACCAAAAACATATGGGACCAAGAACAACATAAACAGCAATACACTATAATAAGATGGAGTTTGGGCCACGAGAGCTTACTTCTTGTTGTTGGCTTCCCTCTTCTTGTTAATAGCTTCTCGTGTCTTGATGGGGTCTTTCGGATTTACCAGGCTTATGTATTCGTCTATAACATCTAGATGCCTGTAGTTTCTGTACGCTTCCCCCACGAATTCTCCATCAATCACTCTATCTTTCCACCATGCAATGCATTCTTCTGGAGACATATTGCTGTGAACAGATATTCCAGTGATCTTCAGAAGCTTGAATATCTCCAGAGTCAGTTTTTGTTCAGTATCTTCCCTGCTCCCAAACTTAAAGTTTGTCATGACAAGGTCGATTTTTCTTTCTTCTTCTGACTGTTGTTCTTGTCTTCTTCTTCTCCTTTCTCTGTCCTCTTCTCTCCTTTTCTCCATTTCCAGTGTACTCTGGACCCTTAAGATTTCTGCTCTTTTCGCTTCCTCCAGTTGTTTGCTCAATGATTTTGGAATTTTTTGAGGAGGTCCAGCTGGTTCACTTGCTGCCCTTTTCTTGCCTGTTGTATTTTCCCCCTTTTTCCCTTTATTTTCCCCCTTGGTGGCATCATCAGTACGGGAAAGGAGGGTGGACATACCTTCGAAGAGTGCTTGAAGTTGGGCAGGCACTTGGTTCGACAGATCATCGAGTAGTGTTTTCATCATGTCCTGTCGAAGTTCACTGGAATACAGGAAGGCTCGAAGCTCTGCTCGCATCTCGGCTAATTCAACTCTCGCACTTGCAGCCTCTGCTCGAGCTACAGCAGCTTCATCAGTGGCTTTCCGTGCTGCATCCTCAGCCCATACTGCCTGTTCGAGAAGTTCGGCATGACGGCCTTGGGATTCACTTGTGCCAGCAGCAGGCATTGCAGCATTGCGGACAACAGCGAGTATCCTTTCGAGCTGAGCCATCTTCTGAGATTGATCAGCCATGAATTGACGCACTTCGCCAATGTAGACTTCTTCGGCCTGTGGATCATAGTCAGAAGTAGGAGATGAGGATCGAGCTGTACCTTTTGTCGGAGGGGACTTGGGCGCTTCCAGATTTCCACCCATGACTTGCAGTTGCGAGTCCACCTCTCGATTGAGTGTCTGAGGAGTCACAGGGACACTGGGTTCAGAGCGCGAAGGTAGCTCCATGTCAGGCGCTTCCCGGTTTCCATCCAATAGAAGTTCCCCCTCAGCGTCACTTCTCGAATCAGTGCTGGGAACTTGGTCATCTGCTGGTGAGGTTGGAGATGAAGTGTCGACAGGTGCTTCCCGGTTTCCACCTTCGATGGTCGCATCGTCCTCCTCAGTACCTCTCGAACCAGCAGGACTTGGGGCAATCTGCTCTAGGTGCTCATTGGACTGCTCTTCGGTCTGCTCCGATGAGTCTGGAATGATAATTATTTCAGGAGCAGTAGGAAAACCCGGCAGTGTGAGCAGCGGAACTACACCCTCTCGAACTATCTGAGCTTCATCGTTGTCAATCGAGGGTGTGGACGTAGGCGGTGGCAAAAGAAGAACAGTGTTGGGAGCCACCTCAAGTGCTTCAGAGGTCTCGGAGTCACCTCTCGAAGCTGCTACCTGTTCGTCCAGAGCAGAGAAATTTACTTGGGACAAGGGGATTGCGGCTGTTGGTATTTGGTTCTCAGAATCATCTCGAGCAATCCCAGAGGTCTCTCCTGGACCTCTCGTATTCTCTACTTGATGTCCCAGGGATAATGCAGTGGCGAGCCTGATATCCTCTTGAAATTTAGCTTCTAATTCAGGATCAACTACAGGCTCGGCTTCAGCTTCTTGTGCATCAACAGCTATGCCCTTCCCTTTGTCGGATCGACCAAGATTTCTCCTGGTCACGTGCATCTCATGGGCAGGATTCAGAAGTTCATTGGCTGGGATTGCAGCGAGGTTTAACCAATTTAAAGCAAAGTCCTCCTCAGCCACCATATCTGCTGCTCTCAAAATCAGTTGATCAATCGGACCTGTTCTCCAGTTGATCCATCGAAGCACTCTGGAGAAGTCATCCAAGCTAGACACATTTTCAGTACGTTGATCCAACTGAGAAGTGATTTCAGCATTTAGCTCATCAGAGTTAGCAGACAGGATTTATGTTGCCGAAGCAGCTTCCAATGTTATCTCTCGAACCACCTCTCGTGGTTCCTCTACTTCTGTATGTACTGGATCACTGATCCCAGTACCTTCAATCTCTCCAACCTCCTCTCGAGGCTCGTCAGTAGACTCCTCAGCACCCTCAGCATTATCACCAGCATGTAGACTAACAGATAAAGCTTCTGACAGAGACCTGGTAGGGGGCAGTCTCTCAACCTCAGTGGCCAGTGTAGCCTGAGGTTCCCCCTGGGCTTGTGCCCTGTCTTCGAATGGTACTTGGATAACTGAGGGTGTTACCTCTCGAATCTGAGTGATGGCGATGGTTTTGGCTTTCTTAGCCTTCTTTGAAATGGCAACCCTCTTGACCAGGGTATCCAGAGGCTCATCATCAGATTCCTTCTCCTTGACTGGGGCTTTCCTTTTGCCCCTTCCCTTAGGCTTCGAGGGAGAATGTGCACCCTTAACACCTTTAGCCTTTGAGGCTTGAGATTTCGTCCTACCCATATAGGTATTCCGATGAATCTCTCGCCCTTCCCTCAGTTCTAAGCCCTTCAAGCTTAGAAGATATTGAACAACAAAACCGAAACCAACCTTTTTACTGATCGTCAGGTTGATGTTGGAGACTGAGCTTTGCACCTGCTGTTGAAGAGAGTTGAAGATGATATGTGCCCAGTCCATTTTGTTGTTGTTCCAGATGGCGTGGAGGATTTTGAGGATGTCCAGATTGATTTCGTCAGTTCCAGACACCTTGCCGAGCACGAATTTCATTATAAGGTCGGCAGCGAGAGCAAACCTCTCCTTTAGGTGGAACTTGCGGAGGGCAGAGGATGCTCTGGGCGGTGCAGTCTCTAGTCGGATTTTATTCCAAAAAGCTTGCTTGTCTAGGTCGTAATCCGAGAGATGCTGGACTGCCTCCTCCGACGTCGCGAAGTCGAATGCCGCTCTGAGGTCACCAACAGAGGTCGTGATATCAATCTCATTGAATCGACTCTCTATTTTTCCCTTCGTGACCTTGGCATTTGCGAACCATTCTGTGAAGTCGAGGTCGTGAATGGTTCGGTAGTCATGCGTCATGTATTTCATTAGTCCTGCCTTCTCAAACTTCTTCAGGACTTTCTCCGCCATCTTTGGATTTGACGAGTTCGTGAAGAAGCCGTTTCTGTCAAGGATACTCCCCGCCTTGACTTGTTTGATCTGAGAGCGAATGTGTAGCAACTCCCTCTGATATGCGTCGGAAGATGAGGTTGATGTGGAGGATTCGGACGCCATTGTTGACAGGTTTGAGGTTTTGGAGGGAATGTGTACAGTGTTTAGGATTTGGGGGTTTTGGGTATTCGGTTTGAGCTTGAAACCGGGTAAGGAAGAGGAATTTGGCTTTTATATCATGTGGATTCGAGTTGGATATATGGGTAGGGTTGAGAGCTTGACCCGATAACGGATCCCGGTTCATTTAAAAGAATTTAACGGTCAGAAATACCCTTTATAACGGTTATGTATGTAAGATATGGGTCAGAAATACCCTTTATAACGGTTATGTATGTAAGATATGGTACAGAAATACCCTTTATAACGGTTATGTATGTAAGATATGGTAAGGGTATACCCTTTATAACGGTTATGTATGTAAGATATGGTAAGGGTATTTTGGTAAAGTATAATGCGGTTTTTGGATAGTGGGATATAAAGAGATGATATTTACATAAGTATGTACCCACTTATGAAGATAATGCCTTTAATAGCGGAAAAAACCGTCAATAACCGAAGACCACGTGGCTAACATTAATGCCCAACATTAACCATTCCACATATATCCGTTGAGCTCATTTCTTTTACCTCTCGAAGGTAAACTCTCGACTTTGCTACTTTAAGGATCTTCCCTTTGAGTGATTGATCCCTAAACCTCCTTATTCCTCCATCTAGGCACTCCTGTGGTTAAGGATCTTCCCCCTGAGTGATCGATCCCTAACCCTCCTTATTCCTCCATCTGAGCATTTCTGTGGTTAAGGATCTTCCCCCTGAGTGATCGATCCCTAACCCTCCTTATTCCTCCATCTGAGCATTTCTGTGGTTAAGGATCTTCCCCCTGAGTGATCGATCCCTAACCCTCCTTATTCCTCCATTTAGAGATTCGTAGATAGTCAGTTTGATATCTTTTGAAGTGATCTCTCGAACTACCCTTCTTCGAGACATAACACAAACAGGCAAACTGAACATGTACCTCTCGAACTACCTTTCGAACACAGATTGCGATATGGAGACAAGATTGATTCATCAAAAGAAGATATCACTTGGAACATTTCCTTAAGTTCATTTAGTGATTTTCGAAAACATTACAAATGAATCAATATCTTAATAGATTCCATAGAAACTTTTGTTTGGCCTTGGTTAGCCTAATAGGAATCTATCGTTAGAGCAGGAACTAGCCATCTAAAGTCCTATTTCTCTAATAACAGAACTAGGGGTGGCTACTCCCTTTCTTGTTCTTCTCTCCGCTGCTGCCTTCCTCACAGGCTTCATCTCCCTTTCCCTTGGTTCTCCATTTGGTTGAGGGAGGTCCTTTTCCAGAATGTGCAGCGGTAGGAGTCCCACTTATACGGGACTCTTCTCCTGACTCCAGTATCCCATCGTTGTGGATCTCCTCGTATTTGGGGATCCATTCACCTTGGATGGGAATAGGATGCTGGCTTGGATTATCAGGAAGCTCCGCAGTCTGTTCACCCTTCGTTGATTTTGGATAGTTCTCTCCTTGAAAGTCTTTGGACTTCGTTGCTGATTTTCTCCCTCTATACCAGAATGGTACATCGTTTTTTCCTTTCTTCTTCTCCATGAAGAAGTCGATGACATAAACTGATGAGAAAACCCTTCTATTTATAGCCCAAAAAGGTTACCACTGTTGAGTCACGGGATGCGATATGAATGACCATTCAATGCTTGTGTAACTCCAAAGCTGCCATAAAGTTGATGAAACCGCTCCTCACATGCGAAACAGTTCATGGCACTAAATACAAGAAGATAAGATTTGACCATTCATCCCAATTCTATCATTCCCAATTCTAACCTTAGTTGAGAGAATCTATTTTCACACAATGCTTTTGTGAAAATATCTGCTAGTTGCTCCTCCGTTGCAACGTATTCCAAAGTTATGTCCTTTTTCTCAACATGGTCTCGGATGAAGTGATACTTGATATAAATGTGTTTTGTTCTTGAATGTAACACTGGATTCTGAGTGATAGCTATGGCACTTGTGTTGTCACACATGATCTTAACCTCTTTACATCCAACACCATAATCCAGTAGTTGTTGCTTCATCCATAAAACCTGAGCACAACAACTTCCAGCTGCTACATATTCTGCCTCAGCAGTGCTTGTAGCTATCGAATGCTGTTTCTTGCTAAACCATGAGACAAGTCTTCCACCTAGAAACTGACATGTCCCTGATGTGCTCTTTCGATCTATTTTACAACCGGCAAAGTCCGCATCTGAATAACCCATAAGTTCGAAAGATCCACCTCTCGAATACCAAAGTCCAACACTTTGCGTACCTTTGAGATATCTAAGGATCTTTTTAGATGCATTTAAGTGACTTTCCTTAGGACTTGCCTGAAACCTAGCACATACACCTACTGCAAAGGATATATCTGGTCTACTAGCAGTTAAATAAAGAAGAGATCCGATGATACCTCGATATGTAGTTTGATCGACCTCTCGACCTTCACTGTCGACATCGATACGTAGAGAGGTTCCCATGGGTACTTTGACTGAGGATTTCCCTTCTATATTGTATTTTCTGAGCAGATCCTTGGTGTATTTCTCCTGATTGATGAAGATACCTTCCTTAAGCTGTCTCACTTGTAATCCAAGGAAGTAGTTGAGCTCTCCCATCATGCTCATCTCGAACTTCCCTTTCATCAATCTGGAGAACTTCTCGCACAAGTCTGGATTGGTGCTTCCAAAAATGATATCGTCCACATAGATTTGCACCAATAAGATGTGATCCTCATCCTTAATTCTAAACAGTGTTTTGTCCACTAGGCCTTTGGTGAACCCACACTGAAGTAGAAAAGAGGATAAGGTATCATACCAAGCTCTCGCAGCTTGTTTTAAGCCGTAAAGTGCCTTCTTTAATTTGTATACTTTGTCAGCTCCCACGTCCTTCAAGAAACCCGGAGGTTGTTCAACGTACACCTCTTCTTCGAGAAGTCCGTTCAGAAAAGCGCTCTTGACATCCATTTGATA
>NC_044916.1:13530365-13539738 GCF_003576645.1 Ipomoea triloba | reverse complement strand
GTTGTATCGAGAGGTACTACCTCTCGAACTCTGCTTATGTCTCGAGACTTAGTTGATGTCTCGCAGACCCTTATTCCTCCAGTGTCGTCTCGTGCCTTCTACTGATCTATCTATGAAATTACAACACGATTCTTCTAAGATGTTCATACAAGTTTACCTCAAGCTTTAAATATTTTCCGAGTTGAGCTCAAGTTACCCGGTTGTATTTTCGCTCTTAGTTTACTTGTCGAACTTACATTGATTCCTATCTTTCGAGACTTTAGGGGATTCTAAATTACATTTTTGGTATCATCAAAACCTAATACATTATGTTCCTAATACTGTCTATGAAAATTCTGTGTCGTGGCCCAATCCATTGGAATAGGGCCTTGCTCCTGTGCAGCATCCTCCTCCTCATTCTCTTCCTCGTCCTCATCATCATCATCAGAAGCTTCTAGATCAGGTGCATCATCACCTCCAAGCCTTAGTTCTGCAGCAAAGAACTCACCCACGGAAAAAGAGATTGTACAACCATCGGATCTCTCCCCCATCAACCGGTTCAGTAGGCCCAACCTAATGCACAGTTTAGTAACGAAAGGTCCAATGAACACAGTCTGAACCTTAGGCTTTTGCTGGGTCTGGAGCCACTTTTTACCACATGTAGAATAGATCCTGCTTGTATACCTTGTTGTGATTTGTGGTTCTGCCTGAGAGATTTATAGCAAAGGCTAATCTGATAGCCTTCAGAGCATTCCGGGTGATGAGTTTTGCTTTTAAGTTTGAAGAGTTGTATGGGGCATTGTTTGTGATTCTTCTCCAATACTGTCTAGCAACTTCGTCAGTATCAAAATCTTCCTTGAAGTCTCTGAAATATGGCATGGACACGCTCGCTGCATCATGAAAATCGAGAGTAACACCTAAAGTGTTGACAGACATACAGTAGTGGTTGCCGAAAAGAGTGAATGAAATAGACTCCCTTGCATCGTTTACTTCCCTTCTAATTTCAAAGGTCGCCAAGAATTCATAGGTGACAGGCGCATAGGTGGGTCCTCTCCACTAAAACAGATAGCGGAGCTGTGGGTGCCTAAGAAGCCTATTCACTTCGTCCAAACAACCAAATTCTCTTAAAACATTATCCTCAAAGTGACGGCCAACAGAAAGCTACTTCCCTTTATAGTATCTACTGTTGCAAGTTGAATGGGTGTCAAGTGTCGCAATGACCTTGACCTCGGCTCTTGTATAGCTTGTTGAGCTGTAGCTTGTTGCCGTGTCCTTGATCGACTCGATTCTCCTATGTCATGTTTTGATTTCTTTGCAATTTCTTTCGAGCGTCCCATCCTACAAATTGTAGAAATTATCATTTATGGTAATTGGCTTTAAATAAGTCACCATCATATTTGTGTAAAATTCCTTGTCAAGATAATGGATTTCAAACATATAGGGCTAAGAATTTTCGAAAATTTCGCCATAGTTTCCCCTATATTTTGGACAATTCTATCATAAGAATATCAACAATATCATTCCATTATCACACACATGCATAAATTCATCATAAGATATATCAATTTGATAGTCAAACAATAAGTCAACTACAAAAATCAAGAATTTCAAAAAGTCAACTTCATCTTCTTCCCCAAATTTCAAAATTAGGGTTTGAAATTGAAAATTCAATTTGGGCAATGTGGCATGTGAAAAGTCAAATTGATGACATATAATAGTTCTATAACAAGTTTATTCATCAATTCAAGCATCAATTTCATAACTTCAACAAGAAATCTAACAAACCCATTTGTTCATCAATGGTGTTCACACTTGAAGTTCAAAAATATATAACAATCCATCAATGTAACCATCAATAGTGAAAGAAAACATCAAAGGATAGTTTTATGAAGCATTATAACCAATTTAAACATTTAAAATCATTCAAAATCATGCAAGGCAATGTAGAATAAATTTCATATTCAAGCTCTTCCATACTCATGAATATTCAAGGATAAAGAGTTAAAGAGATGAAAAATTACCTTGATGTTAATGTTTTTGTTCTCCTTTGAAGGTAAAAAGTAAGAAATATGTTCAAACCTTGAGTTTGGTTCTTTCTTGCGTGGAGAAGAGAAGAGAAAAATGGTGTTTTGGGGCTAAATGGCGTGGAGTGGCCGAACAAGGGTTTTAAACCCGTAGGGGGCTTCCACGCCGGTCACACTCGTGTGACCGTGCGTGGGAGCTCTCTGTCTCGCTCCCACGCATGGCAACACACGTGTGAGCGTGCGTGGGAGGCTATTGCCTCGTTCCCACGCACGGCTACAGACGTGTGAGCCTCGTGTAGGTCCACTGCATTGTTTTCTTTCGATTTTTGGCTTTGCCTTCCATACCTATGTCCAAATTTAGCCTTTCCAAAGCAATTTTTAGTCCCGACTCCTACAAGTTAGTCCTCAAAACATGGTTCCATTTGATTGTAGCAATTTATTAGAACAAAAACATTAAAAACGAAAGCATAGAAATAATGTAAAAAGATTTTATTAAAACCTTGGGTTGCCTCCCAAGTAGCGCCANGTAAAAAGATTTTATTAAAACCTTGGGTTGCCTCCCAAGTAGCGCCACGGTTTACGTCATTGGCTAGACGCATCATACCTTGGTTAAAATTCAACCATATTCCTTGGTAGTGGGTAAAAAACATTTTGGTACCCACGTGTTCTTCCATGTAAGCTTATCATTCCTCCGCTTTGGTTTTGGTTTCACCTTTGCCCTTTCATCGTCATCAGTCCCTTCTTTTGCTTTTTCCTTGTCATCATTCGTGGCTTGTCCCTCGAATCTCAGGGTAATTTCACCTGAACTAACATCTATTCGTGCACGACAAGTAGCCAGAAATGGTCTTCCAAGAATTAAGGATTCATGGGGATCATCATCTTGTTAGGAACATCATGTAATAGGTTTTGATGATACCAACTGTTAAGTAGAAATCCCCAAGTCTCGATGCATAGGCAAAAACGCTGTAAGTTCGACAAGTAAACCAAGAGCGAAAATACAACCGGGTAACTTTGAGCTCAACTCGGAAAATATTTAAGCTTGAGGGAAATTTGTTTGAACATCTTAGAAGTCTCGTGTGTTGTAATCATATAGACAGATCAGAAGAAAGCATGGGATAACACTGGAGGAATAAGGGTCTGCGAGACATCAACTAAGTCTCGAGACATAAGCAGAGTTCGAGAGGTAGGACCTCTCGATACAGTTATCCAGTTCGAGACATAAACAAAGTTCGAGAGATAGACCTCTCGATATTTGAGTTCGAGACATTAAGCAATCAAGACATCAACCTTGGTCTCGATACACTAACAATTCTCCAACAAAGCTGAATGACGGTCATACTTAAAGTCTGGAGAAGAAGAATATCATGGAGATGGAATACTGAAGAGGTGCCGAACGTGAAGATTTCAAAATGGGCGGAAATGGATGACACGTCAGATTTCCACCACAAACGGTCAAAAGGCGCACCAATGCTGAAGTGGTCTGATTCCCTGCAAACAAGGAATAATGGGAATATAAAAAGAGTAACTTTTACCAAAAGACGNGTAAAAAGATTTTATTAAAACCTTGGGTTGCCTCCCAAGTAGCGCCACGGTTTACGTCATTGGCTAGACGCATCATACCTTGGTTAAAATTCAACCATATTCCTTGGTAGTGGGTAAAAAACATTTTGGTACCCACGTGTTCTTCCATGTAAGCTTATCATTCCTCCGCTTTGGTTTTGGTTTCACCTTTGCCCTTTCATCGTCATCAGTCCCTTCTTTTGCTTTTTCCTTGTCATCATTCGTGGCTTGTCCCTCGAATCTCAGGGTAATTTCACCTGAACTAACATCTATTCGTGCACGACAAGTAGCCAGAAATGGTCTTCCAAGAATTAAGGATTCATGGGGATCATCATCTTGTTAGGAACATCATGTAATAGGTTTTGATGATACCAACTGTTAAGTAGAAATCCCCAAGTCTCGATGCATAGGCAAAAACGCTGTAAGTTCGACAAGTAAACCAAGAGCGAAAATACAACCGGGTAACTTTGAGCTCAACTCGGAAAATATTTAAGCTTGAGGGAAATTTGTTTGAACATCTTAGAAGTCTCGTGTGTTGTAATCATATAGACAGATCAGAAGAAAGCATGGGATAACACTGGAGGAATAAGGGTCTGCGAGACATCAACTAAGTCTCGAGACATAAGCAGAGTTCGAGAGGTAGGACCTCTCGATACAGTTATCCAGTTCGAGACATAAACAAAGTTCGAGAGATAGACCTCTCGATATTTGAGTTCGAGACATTAAGCAATCAAGACATCAACCTTGGTCTCGATACACTAACAATTCTCCAACAAAGCTGAATGACGGTCATACTTAAAGTCTGGAGAAGAAGAATATCATGGAGATGGAATACTGAAGAGGTGCCGAACGTGAAGATTTCAAAATGGGCGGAAATGGATGACACGTCAGATTTCCACCACAAACGGTCAAAAGGCGCACCAATGCTGAAGTGGTCTGATTCCCTGCAAACAAGGAATAATGGGAATATAAAAAGAGTAACTTTTACCAAAAGACGAAAGTGGAGCATGGACTCAAGAAAGTGAACTATGGAATATTCACTACAAGACAAAGAGGTTCAAGTTACAAGATCACCACTCCATGAAATATGCTGAAAATATGCAAGACCCATGATCAGCATGGGAGACAAATTTCAAACGGAATAATTTTCCCTCCAACGGAATTATTCCTCTACTCTCATATATAAGGACGTAAAGACAGAGAAAAAAAATGAGAAGAAGTGAAGGGGTTCGAAATTCTTAAGAAGTGTCAGTCTAAACCGTTCAAGTGCAAGTGCTCAACTTGGAATATCATCCTGATATTCAAAACAGCGAGAAAACACATCTTAGTGTTTCAAGAGAGTTACAAAGCTTAAACTGTTATACATCCAGAAGGTGACCGAAGCTGCTCTACATCGAAGTTGATTCAACGATAGCTTGTGGTCAGATTGGAGTCTGTTACATTCAACTGTGACAACCAAAAACACCTTGCTTTGGATTAAGCAAGAGAGGTGGAGTAACCTGGCAGCTGTCCGAGTGAAAGAAACCTGAGGCTTGACGCGGGCTTGGTGATCAAAGGTCAAGTGCTCGAGAGGTGGAGTAGCTGGAAGCGGGGAGAAAGACCTTGGAGAGGCGGAGTAACCTGGGAGCTGTCTTGTGAAGATCCTGAGGCTTGACGCGGGCTTGGTGATCAAAGGTCAAGTGCTCGAGAGGTGGAGTAACAAGAAGCGGGGCGAAAAACCTGAGGCTTGAGGCGGGCTTCGTGATCAAAGCTCAAGCGCTCGATATTGTACTAAAAAGGGAAGTTTTTAGTGCAATCCTTCCAGGGAGTTTCTGGAAGAAGAGTGGACGTAGGCGGGTTGGCCGAACCACTTAAAAATCTCTCTTGCATTTACTTACTGTTTTTATCTCTCGCTAACCTCTCGATTGCACTGCATATAAACGCACTTCTCGAACTAACTCAAACTCGTGCTAACTAAAAGGGGATAACATTTCTGCTGCGCATAAAACTTTGTCTTCACCTCGTGAGGTATCGAACCTAAACATCCTAAGTTTAATACACACGAGAGGTTGAAAAGATTTGCAAAATCTTATACAAGTCTATTCCCCCCCCCCTCTAGACTTGTACCCCATCCCCTTGGGACCAACAATTGGTATCAGAGCAAGTTCTCTGATCGATATAAACCTTTGTTTATATTGCCTAGAGATCCTTCTTTGAAAAATCCTTTAAAAGTTTTCAAAGCACGAGATAATTCTTCAAATATGGATAGCATGTTGTCGAGACATCTTCTCTTTGATCTTAGCAGGTTCGATGACTGGAAAACACGCATGTTTGCGTATCTATCAGCACTCCATGATGAGATGGCCGAAGTTATAACATCTGGACCAGTCAAGATCATGATGGTAAACACGACTGCTGAGCAAACCAGAGATACACCAAAGTATGTCCCCAAACCTAGGGAAGAATGGACAAGTGATGATAGGAAGAGAAACAACTTGGACAACATTGCCAAGGACATTCTCTTCATAGCTATAGACGAAACCATCTTTCCAAAAGTAAGAAAGTGCAAAACGGCAAAAGAGGTATGGGATACTTTGATGTTGATTGGTGAAGGTGACGAACAGGAGAAGGAGAACAAGCTCACCGTGGCCATGAAGAAGTTCGAGGACTTCAAGATGAAGCCAGGGGAGAGCATCGACAGCATGGAATCTCGTTTCATGAAACTATCAATAGAGATCAGTGATCTCGAGAAGGAGATTCCACAAAAGGAGCTAAACCTGAAGGTCTTACGAGGCCTTACCAAGGAGTGGGAAATGAAGGTGATCACAATGCGTGATCACAGGGATTTGAAGAACACCACAACCGACCAACTATTCAGAGATCTCAAAGCTTTCGAATTTGAGATGTTTCCAAGAGATGAGGACGTGGTGGACAGACGGAATGTGGCACTGGTTGCGGACCAACCAACCACCTCCTCAAGGTCAGATCCTAATCCCACTGATTTTTTATCTGACGAACAGTTTGCTTTCTTCATAAGAAAATTCAGGAAGTTCATGAAGAAGACACCGGAAAGCAATACGAGTTCACCTTCCTCCTCAAGAAGGAAAAATGAGAAATACACATCCAGAGGAATGGAGGAAGAAGATCAAGGTCTATGCTACAACTGTAGGAGACCGGGGCACTTCAAGGCTGACTGTCCTTACCCTAAGGTAAGCAAGTATCAAGGCCTAGAATGTAGGAACTCCAGGAGAAAGGAGGAACCTAAAGAGAAGCCAGCACAAAGTGGCTTCAAGGGAGATACAAAGAAACATCTGCGCAGAAAGGCGCTTGTTGCTGAGGAACTCGAGAGAACAATCGAGGAGTCCGAGACGTCGAGCTCCAGTGAAAGCAGCAGCAGCTCAGAGGATGAGAGGGGGCTCATCTGCTTATACACCGAGGAAGAAGAGAATCAATGCCTAATGGCCATTGACAATGAGGTAACCTCTACTTCCACATCTCGCTGCTCTATTTCTACCTCTCGTTGTTCTTCCTTCAGAAGCGATGAAGATCCCTTTGAGATGCTTGAAACATTCAAAAGGGATCTCGCAGTCGCTAATAGCACTCATGCCAAAATCAGGGAGGAAAACAGCAAGCTAACTGCTGAAAGAGATATGCTTAAGAACGTCTCGAAAGAGAATTCGGAGCTAACTCTCAAAGTAAGTGAGTTAGAAGCTAAAATAATCCAACTAACTGAAGAGTGCAAAACTCGAGAGATCACAGAAAATGATCTTAGAAAGGTTATAGCATCATACTCTAATTCCTCCAAAGCTATGGAGAAAATGGTGAATGATCACAGACCTACAAGTGATAGAACCGGTCTAGGGTTCCATCGAGACCATCTCTCGAGAAATGAACAGACCAACGGTTTGGGAACTTCAAGAAATGGAGGATCTCAACCCAAACCAAATAAAGGTCATAAAGGACCAACGAAAAAGACCAGGGTAGCTATTCATAAACCGTCCCTATACACCAGCAATGGAAAGTATAGGAAAGCTACGAAGAATGGCCGGGTAAACAGTATCGAGAGATCACCTCGCTATCTCTCGCAAGGCCATTCCAAGTACAAAAAGAGCTACATTCCATATAATGCGCCTCAAGGCAAATATGGAAGGTCTGAGATCCACATAGTTAGGAACTCACGGATGGAGAAAGGCAGACTCTATCCATCTAGTGAGGAGTGGTCATCGAATCACAATGTCTGGAAGAAACCTCACTTTCAGCTATTTCACATGACCAAACAGCGCATGAAAGGCATGGTGCATAAGCCGGTCGAAAAGTCTCTACCTAAGTTGAGTTATGCACCAAAGAGGCCTAAAACATTTGCTAGCATTCCTTATGATTATCAAACGTACAATGGCTACATTGCACCTAGGCCCGGAGGAATGGGTCCAAGGTATAAATGGATGCCTAAACTCACTAACCCACCAGGACCCAAAGTTTGGGTACCTAAACTTGCTTAATTGCCTTGCAGGACACCAGGGACATGTGGTTCATTGACAGTGGATGTTCGAGACATATGACGGGAAATCTAACACTGCTAGAGAACATCCAACCTATCGAAGGTCCCTTGGTGACATTTGGCGACAACGAGAAGAAGGGACGCACAAAAGCTGTTGGTGAAATCCAAAAGAATGAGCTGGTTATTAAGGGAGTATCCTACGTCGAAGGGCTCAAGTTCAATCTTCTTAGTACAAGCCAGTTCTGTGACAAGGGCTACAAAGTTATCTTCACCAAAAGCAAATGCCAGATTATGAGCGAGGAATCTCTCGAAGTCGTCTTGGAAGCAGCAAGGAAAGGAAACATGTACATAGTGGATTGGAGGTCTGCAAAACCTATGTATGCTAGCAAGGAGCAAGGAAGATTTATGCTGGGATTGGCATGGTAAGCTTAGTCATCTGAACTTCAAAACTATCAACAAGCTTACTAAGAGGAACCTAGTGGAAGGACTGCCCAAAGTGACGTTTCGAAAGGATAAAATTTGTGAGGCATGTCAACGTTGCAAACAGATCAAATCCTCCTTCAAGAGCAAAGCCGAGACATCATCCACTAGACCATTAAGTCTTCTTCACATGGACTTATTTGGCCCAGTGGATCCACCCAGCATAAAGGGAAAGAAGTACACTCTTGTGGTAGTAGATGACTACACAAGATTCACATGGACCGTGTTCTTAACCAAGAAAAGTGAGACAAAAATTGCCCTGCCAAACCTCTTGAAGCAAGTTCAAGTTGAAAAGGATGTCTCGATACTAAAGATCCGGTCAGATCAAGGTGGAGAGTTCATAAATCAAGTAATCGAGAGCTACTGCAACGAGAACGGGATTCATCATCAACTGTCAGCTGCTCGAACGCCTCAACAGAACGGGGTTGCTGAAAGAAGGAATAGAACTCTCAAAGAAGCCGCAAGGACCATGCTCTCACAAGCCAACATATCGCAAGGATTTTGGGCAGAAGCAATCAACACAGCGTGCTATACCCAAAATCGGTCCTTGATTGTGAAAGGAGTTGGAAAGACTCCATATGAGTTGTGGAATGAAAGAAAACCGAATGTAAGCTGTTGGTCCCAAGGGGATGGGGTACAAGTCTAGAGGGGGGGTGGGAAGGCTCAACGAAGAACTTTTGAAGAAAAGGCAGATGATGGAGTATTTCTAGGATACTCATCAACAAGCAAAGCATTCAGAGTCTTCAACAAGCGGAGTTTAGTGGTTGAAGAGTCCATACATGTTACCTTTGATGAAAGGGCATCGACAGATCAACCATCAAAGACAACGGAAGCAGCTGAGGAAGATCAGCCA
>NC_044916.1:13523238-13528764 GCF_003576645.1 Ipomoea triloba | reverse complement strand
TACTTAACAGTTGGTATCATCAAAACCTATTACATGATGTTCCTAACAATTTCCCCCTTTTTGATGATGCCAACACTTATGCTTACTCTATATGGCTGATTTGATAGAAAGAATTAACAAGGATTTTATTTTTCAGCGCATATGGTAAGTTTGACAACATACTCTACTAAACTATGAATAGTATAACTCACGCAACACCCCCAGCAAAAGATATATATGATTATAAGAAGGGAATGTTTACAAAGTAGAGTTTAGTAGACAAAATTGAAAGAAATAAGACCAAGAACAACATAGATAACAATACATTGAGATGAGATGGAGTTTGGACCACGAGAGCTTACTTCNGATTGAAAGAAATAAGACCAAGAACAACATAGATATCAATACATTGAAATGAGATGGAGTTTGGACAACGAGAGCTTACTTCTTGTTGGCTTTCCTTTTCTTGTTGATGGCTTCTCGTGTCTTGATGGGGTCTTTCGGATTTACCAGGCTCAAGTATTCTTCTGTGACGTCTAGATGCCTGTAGTTCCTGTAGGCTTCCCCCACGAACTCACCATCAATTACTCCATCTTTCCACCAGGCAATGCATTCTTCTGGAGACATATAGCTGTGTGTAGATATTCCAGTGATTTTCAGAAGCTTGAATATCTCCAGAGTCAGAATTTGTTCAGTGTCTTCTCTGTTCCCAAACTTGAAGTTTGTCATGAGAAGATCTATCTTCCTTTCTTCTTCTGACTGTCGTTCTTGTCTTTTTCTTCTTCTTTCTCTGTCCTCTTCTCTCCTTTTCTCCATTTCCAGTGTACGCTGGACCCTTAGGTTTTCTGCCTGTTTAGCATCCTCCACTGCTTTGCTCATGAGTCTTGGTATTTTTGGAGGTGGTCCAGCTGGTTCACTTGCTGCCCTTTTCTTGCCCGTGGTATCCCCCTTCTTTTTCTCTTTATTTTCCCCCTTGTTGGCATCATCAGCACGGGAGAGGAGGGTGGACATACCTTCGAAGATTGCTTGAAGTTGGGCAGGGACTTGGTTCGACAGGTCATCTAGTATGGCCTTCATCACATCCTGTCGAAGTTCACTGGAACATTGGAAGGCTCGAAGCTCTGCTCGCATCTCGGCTAATTCAGCCCTCGCACTTGCAGCCTCTGCTCGAGCTACAGCGGCTTCATCAGTGGCTTTCCGTGCTGCATCCTCAGCCCATATCGCCTGTTCGAGAAGTTCGGCATGACGACCTTGGGATTCACTTGTGCCATCAGCAGGCAGTGCAGCATTACGGACCACAGCGAGTATTCTTTCGAGCTGAGCCATCTTCTGAGATTGATCAGCCATGAATTGACGCACTTCGCCAATGAAGACTTCTTCGGCCTGTTGATCATAGTCAGAAGTAGGAGATGAGGATCGAGATGTACCTTTCGTCGGAGGGGACTTGGGTGCTTCCAGATTTCCACCCATGACTTGCAATCGTGATTCCACCTCTCGACTGACTTCCTGAGGGTCAGCAGGGACACTGGGATCAGAGCTCGAAGGTAGCTCCATATCAGGTGCTTCCCGGTTTCCACCTGAGGGATGGATCACTTCTTGCTCTTCACCTCTCGAACCTGGAGCCACAGCTTCAGCTGCTAGTAAGGTAGGATTGGCCAAGGAAGGAATCTCTGCATCAGATGCTTCCCGGTTTCCATCTGATTGAGGTTCCCCCTCAACACTACCTCTCGAACCAGTGCTGGGAACATGATCATCTACTGGAGGAGTTGATTCATCGGCAGGTGCTTCCCGGTTTCCACCTTCTTGAACCTCAACTCTCGAACCAGCAGGGTTCTCCTCATTCTGCTCTTGTTGCTCATTTGTTTGTACTTCAGTATGCTCTGGTGAATCTGGAACATCTATTATCTCAGGAGCAACTGGTGCACTCCACCTTTCCCTATTCACCATATCGATGGGAAAGCCTGGGAGTTGGAGCAACAAAATTTCACCCTCTCGAACTGTCTGAGCTTCATCTGTTGCATTCGAGGGTGTGGACTCAGGTGGTGGCAGTAGTAAGACCGAGTTAGGTGCCACCTCATGTGCTTCAGAGGTCTCGGATTCACCTCTCGAAGCTACCTGGTCTTCTAGAGCAGATTCACTCACTTGGGACAAGGGGATTGCTGCAGTTGGAGTAGGAGTGTCAGCATCATCTCGAGCAACCCCAGAGGTCTCTCCTGGACCTCTCGTGTGTTCCACACTGTGTCCCAAAGATAGTGCTGTGGCAAGCCTGATATCCTCTCGGAATTGAGCATCTAATTCAGGGTCTTCTTCAGGCTCGGCTTCATCTCTTTGTGCATCAATAGCTATGCCCTTTCCTTTGTCAGATCGATCAAGATTACTCCTGATTACTTGCATCTCATGGGCACGGTTTTGAAGCTCGTCGGCTGGGATTTCAGTGAGATCTAACCAGTTTAGCGCAAAACGTTCCTCAGCCTCCATCTCTGCTGCTCTTGAGACCAATTGATCAAAGGGACCTGTTCTCCAGTTGATCCAGCGAAGTACTCTGGAGAAGTCGTCCAAACTTGATACATTCTCAACACTTTGATTCAATCGAGATGTGATTTCAGCATTCAGCTCATCAGAGTCAGCAGGTAGGATTTCTGTTGCTGATGCACACTCCACAGCTTGTTCAGTTATCTCTCGAACATCCGAGAGATCATGTGTTAACCCATCATTCAGAAAGGCTTGCACCGAGAGATCATGTGTTAACCCATCATTCAGAAAGGCTTGCACTGGGTTCCTGACCACAAACCCATCATTCAGAAAGGCTTGCACTGGGTTCCTGACCACAGACCCATCATTCAGAAAGGCTTGCACTGGGTTCCTGACCACAGTGCCCTGACCATCAGCAGCCACCACACAGTCTAGATCTACAGTGCCCTGACCATCAGCAGCCACCACACAGTCTAGATCTTCAGCTGCTGGAATATCAACCTCTCGAACCACCTGTCGTGGTTCCTCAACAATACTCTGTACTGGATCACTGATCCCAGTACCTTCAACTTCTCGAGCCTCCTCATGAGGCAAACCAACAGAGTCACCAGTACCCTCAGCAGTAACATCATCATTAACACACATATCTCTTGACAGGGACCTGGTAGGGGGCACTCTCTCAACCTCAGTGGCCAGTGTAGCCTGAGGTTCCCCCTGGGCTTGTGCCCTGTCCTCAAACGGTACTTGAACAACAGAATGGGTGACACCAGCAGTGTTGGCTTTCTTAGCTCTCTTTGGCAGATGAACCCTTTGTCTCAGTACATCGAGAGGTTCATCATCAGAATTCTTTTCCTCGTTTTGGGCTTTCCTTTTGCCCCTTCCTTTTGGCTGTGAGGGAGAAGGTGCAGCCTTAACACCTTTAGTTTTGGGGACTGGAGATTTCGTCCTACCCATATAGGTATTTCGATGAATCTCTTTTCCCTCCCTCAGTTCGAAGCCCTTCAAGCTTAAGAGAAATTGCACAACAAAGCCGAAACCAACCTTTTTACTGATCAACAGGTTGGCGTTGGAGACTGAGCGCATCACTTGCTGTTGAAGGAAGTTGAAGATAATATGTGCCCAGTCCAGCTTGTTGTTGTTCCAAATGGCATGGAGGATTTTGAGGAGGTCTAGACTAACCTCGTCAGTTCCGGACACCTTGCCGAGCACAAACTTCATGATTAGGTCGGCAGCGAGAGCAAACCTCTCCTTTAGATGGTACTTGCGGAGGGCAGAGGATGCTCTGGGTGGTGCAGTCGCTAGTCGGATTTTCTCCCAGAAGGCTTGCTTGTCCAAAGCGTAATCCGATAGGTGCTTGACTGCTTCCTCCGATGACGCGAAATCAAATGCCGCTCTGAGGTCACCTACAGATGTTGTGATGGTAAAATCATTAAAGCGGCTTTCGATTTTACCTTTCGTGACCTTGGCATTTGCGAACCATTCTGTGAAGTCGAGGGGGTGAACGGTCCCGTAGTCATGCGTCATGTATTTCATCAGTCCTGCTTTCTCAAACTTCTTCAGGACTTTTTCCGCCATTTTTGGATTAGGGGAGTTGGTGATGAAGCCATTTCTGTCAAGGATACTCCCTGCCTTGACTTGTTTGATTTGAGAGCGAATGTGTAGCAACTCCCTCTGATATGCGTCGGAAGATGAGGTTGATGTAGAGGATTCGGACGCCATTGATGAAAGTTAGATGTTTTGGAGGGAATGAGTGCTGCGTTTAGGATTTGGGGATTTTGGATGAACGTTTTTAGCTTGAATCCGGGTAAAGAAGAAGGATTTTGCNTCAAGGATGCTTCCCGCCTTGACTTGTTTAATCTGAGAGCGTATGTGGTCTAGCTCTCTCTGGTATGCACTGGAGGATGAAGATGAAGATGAAGAAGATGATGATTCAGACGCCATTGAAGAAAGTTTGTGTGTTTTGGAGGGAATGTGTACAGCGTCTAAGGATTTGGGGATTTTGGGTATATGGTTTTGAGTTTGAATCCGGGTAAAGAAGAAGGATTTTGCTTTTATATTAGGCGGATTCGGGTTGGATATATGGGTAGGGTTGAGAGTTTGACCCGTGGAAGGATCCCGGTTGTTTTAAAAGATGTGAGAAGTCAGAAATACCCCTGATAACGGTCAGCTTATAAGGTATTTTGGTAAGGGTATTTCGGTAATGTATAGAACGGTTTAAGCTTTGAGACAGTGAGGTATAAGCATGCTCCCACTAATCAAGATAGTGCCATTAAGTGCGAAAAACCGTCAGTAACCGATGACCACATGGCTAGCATTTATGTCCAAGGATAGCCGTTCCACCTCATATATCCGTTGAGCTTATCAAATTCACCTTTCGAAGGTGAATGATCTTCCTCATGATTTTAAGGATCTTCCCCCTGAGTGATTGATCCCTAAACCTCCTTATTCCTCCGTCTTGATCTGGTTAAGGATCTTCCCCCTGAGTGATTGATCCCTAAACCTCCTTATTCTTCCGTCTTGATCTGGTTAAGGATCTTCCCTTGGATCCCTAACCCTCCTTATTCCTCCATCTTGATCTGGTTAGGGATCTTCCCTTTGATCCCTACCCCTCCTTATTCCTCCTTTCAGAAATATCAGTTTGTTATCTTTCGAAGTGACCTCTCGAACTACCCTTCTTCGAGACATAATGTATGTAGACAAACTGATTGGGTGACCTCTCGAACTACCTTTCGAACACAGATTGCGAGAGAAACAAGTTTGATTCATTTAAAAGATATCACTTGGAACATATCCTTAAGTTCATTTAGTGATTTCCAGATACATTACATATGAATCAATATCCTATTAAATTCCCTAGAAACTTTTGTTTGGCCTTGGTTAGCCTAATAGGAATCTATCGTTAAGGCGGGAACTAGCCATCTAAAGTCCTATTTGTCTAATAACGGAACTGGGGGTGGCTGTTCCCTTTTCTTGTTCTCCTCTCCGGAGCTGCTTACTAGTTGGGAGTGACCATCTTCATCGCTAATCCTCTTAGTGTCTTTGGATTAGTTATGATCACCCCTTTGACTGCTGCTG
>NC_044916.1:13518224-13523029 GCF_003576645.1 Ipomoea triloba | reverse complement strand
CCCTTTTCCAGAATGTGCAGCAGTAGGAGTCTCTCTTGTGCAAGACTCTCCTCCCGATTCCAGTATCCCATCGTTGTGGATACCCTCGTATTTGGGGATCCANCTCAGAAAGTCCCAACTGGTCTTCCTCTCTGTTTCCCTTGGTTCTCCATTTGGTTGAGGAAGGCCCTTTTCCAGAATGTGCAGCAGTAGGAGTCCCTCTTGTGCAGGACTCTTCTCCCGATTCCAGTATCCCATCGTTGTGGATCTCCTCGTATTTGGGGATCCATTCACCTTGGATGGGAATAGGATACTTGCTTGGATTATCAGGAAGCTCCGTAATCTGTTCACCCTTCGTTGATTCTGGATAGTTTTCTCCTTGAAAATCTTTGGACTTGACTGCCGGTTTCTTTCCTCTATAAAAGAATGGAACATCATCTTTTCCTTTCTTTTTCTCCATGGGAAGTTGATGGTATGAACTTCTGAAAGAAACCTTCTTATTTATAGCCCAATAAGGTTACCACTGTTGAGTCACGGGATGCAATATGACTGACCATTCAACGTTTGTGTAACTCCAAAGCTGCCATAAAGTTGATGAAACCGCTCCTCACATGCGAAACAGTTTATGGCACTAAATACAAGAAGATAAGATTTGACCATTCATCCCAATTCTATCATTCCCAATTCTAACCTTAGTTGAGAGAATCTATTTTCACATAACGCTTTTGTGAAAATATCTGCTAGTTGCTCCTCCGTTGCAACATATTCCAAAGTGATGTTCTTTTTCTCAACGTGGTCTCGGATGAAGTGATACTTAATATCAATATGCTTTGTTCTGGAGTGTAACACTGGGTTGTGGGTGATGGCAATAGCACTTGTATTGTCACACATAATTTTAACCTCCTTACACTCAACACCATAATCCATTAGCTGTTGCTTCATCCATAAGATCTGAGCACAACAACTTCCAGCTGCTACATATTCTGCCTCAGCAGTGCTTGTAGCTATTGAATGTTGTTTCTTGCTAAACCATGAGACAAGTCTTCCACCTAGAAACTGACATGTCCCTGATGTGCTCTTTCGATCTATCTTACAACCGGCAAAGTCCGCATCTGAATAACCCTTAAGTTCGAAAGATCCACCTTTCGAATACCAGAGCCCAACACTCTGCGTACCCTTTAGATATCTAAGAATCTTTTTGGATGCATTTAGGTGACTTTCCTTAGGACTTGCCTGAAATCTAGCACATACACCTACTGCAAAGGATATGTCTGGTCTACTTGCAGTTAAATAAAGAAGAGATCCGATGATACCTCGATCAGTGGTTTGATCGACCTCTCGACCTTCGCTGTCGACATCGATACGTAGAGAGGTTCCCATAGGTACTTTGACTGAGGATTTCCCTTCTATGTTGTATTTCCTGAGCAGATCCTTGGTGTATTTCTCCTGGTTGATGAAGATACCTTCCTTAAGCTGTCTCACTTGTAGTCCAAGGAAGTAGTTGAGCTCTCCCATCATGCTCATCTCGAACTTTCCTTTCATCAAACTGGAGAACTTCTCGCACAAGTCTGGATTGGTGCTACCAAAAATGATATCGTCCACATAGATTTGCACCAATAAGATGTGATCCCCATCCTTAATTCTAAACAATGTTTTGTCCACTAGGCCTTTGGTGAACCCACACTGAAGTAGAAAAGAGGATAAGGTATCATACCAAGCTCTCGGAGCTTGTTTTAAGCCGTAAAGTGCCTTCTTTAATTTGTATACTTTGTCAGCTCCTACGTCCTTCAAGAAACCCGGAGGTTGTTCAACGTACACCTCTTCTTCGAGAAGTCCGTTCAGAAAAGCGCTCTTGACATCCATTTGATATACCTTAAAGTCTTTGAAGGCGGCATATGCGAGAAAGATGCGTATGGCTTCGAGACGTGCCACTGGAGCGAAGGTTTCATCAAAATCTATCCCTTCATCCTGGCAATAGCCTTTGGCAACAAGTCTGGCCTTGTTCCTAACAATAATTCCATCCTCATTCATCTTGTTTCTGAAAACCCACTTTGTACCAATGACATTCTGATGATGAGGTCTCGGAACTAGTTCCCAAACGTCGTTCCTCTCGAACTGATGAAGTTCCTCTTGCATTGCTTGCACCCAATCTGCGTCGCTTAGAGCCTCATCGATCACCTTAGGCTCTATTTGAGATAGAAAACAAGCAAACATGCTTTCTCTGTAAGCTGATCTGGTTCGAACTCTGTCACGTACATCTCCGATCACTTGATCAGCAGGGTGATTTCTCAGCCATCTTAGGTCGGGTTGCGGCTCCTCAGTTGATACTTCCATTGAAGGTTGAGATATGGGTTGAACATCTATGATCTGGTTTTGATCAACTGAGTCAGGCGCTTTCTTCTTGGTAGACTCTTCATCATCTGATTCTGACTGGAGTTCTGCTACGTCTCGAACTATCGACTGCTTGTCTTCGAGAGGTAAGTTTGATCTCTCGATAGACTCTGGCTGATCTTCCTCAGCAGCTTCCGTTGTCTTTGACGGTTGATCTGTTGATGCCCTTTCATCAAAGGTAACATGTATGGATTCTTCAACCACCAAACTTCGCTTGTTGAAGATTCTGAGTGCTTTGCTTGTCGATGAGTATCCCAGAAATACTCCATCATCTGCCTTTTCTTCAAAAGCTCTACGTTGAGTCTTCCCATTGTTGTGAATATAGCATTTGCACCCGAATGAGTGGAAGTGGCTTACATTCGGTTTTCTTCCATTCCACAACTCATATGGAGTCTTTCCAACTCCTTTTACTATCAAGGACCGATTTTGGGTGTAGCACGCTGTGTTGATTGCTTCTGCCCAAAATCCTTGTGATATGTTGGCTTGCGAGAGCATGGTCCTTGCGGCTTCTTTGAGAGTTCTGTTCCTTCTTTCAGCAACCCCGTTTTGTTGAGGTGTTCGAGCAGCTGATAGTTGATGATGAATTCCGTTCTCGTTGCAGTAGCTCTCGATTACTTGATTAACGAACTCTCCACCTTGATCTGACCGGATCTTTAGTATCGAGACTTCCTTTTCAACTTGAACTTGTTTCAAGAGATTTGGTAGGGCAATTTTTGTCTCGCTTTTCTTGGTTAAGAACACGGTCCAAGTGAATCTTGTGTAGTCATCCACTACCACTAGAGTGTACTTCTTTCCCTTTATGCTGGGTGGATCCACTGGGCCAAATAAGTCCATGTGAAGAAGACTTAATGGTCTAGTGGATGATGTCTCGGCTTTGCTCTTGAAAGAGGATTTGATCTGTTTGCAACGTTGACATGCCTCACAGATTTTATCCTTTCGAAACGTCACTTTGGGCAGTCCTTCCACTAGGTTCCTCTTAGTAAGCTTGTTGATGGTCTTGAAGTTCAGATGACTAAGCTTACTATGCCACTCCCAGCATAAATCTTCCTTGCTCCTTGCTAGCATACATAGGGATGGTTTTGCAGACCTCCAATCCACTATGTACATGTTNAAGTTCAGATGACTAAGCTTACTATGCCAATCCCAGCATAAATCTTCCTTGCTCCTTGCTAGCATACATAGGGATGGTTTTGCAGACCTCCAATCCACTATGTACATGTTTCCCTTCCTTGCTGCTTCCAAGACGACTTCGAGAGATTCCTCGTTCATAATCTGACATTTGCTTTTGGTGAAGACAACTTTGTGGCCCTTGTCACAGAACTGGCTTGTACTAAGAAGATTGAACTTGAGCCCCTCAACGTAGGACACTCCCTTAATAACCAGCTCATTCTTTTGGATTTCACCAACAGCTCTTGTGCGCCCCTTCTTCTCGTTGTCGCCAAATGTCACCAAGGGACCTTCGATAGGTTGGATGTTCTCAAGCAGTGTTAGATTTCCAGTCATATGTCTCGAACATCCACTGTCAATGAACCACACGTCCCTGGTGTCCTGCAAGGAAATCAAGCAAGTTTAGGTACCCAAGCTTTGGGTCCTGGTGGGTTAGTGAGTTTAGGCATCCATTTATACCTTGTGCCCATTATTCCAGGCCTAGGCGCAATGTAGCCATTGTACGTTTGATAATTATAAGGAATGCTAGCAAAGGTTTTAGGCCTCTTTGGTGCATAAATAAACTTAGGTAGAGACTTTTCGACCAGCTTATGCACCATGCCTTTCATACGCTGTTTGGTCATGTGAAATTGCTGAAAGTGAGGTTTCTTCCAGAACCTGTGATTTGATGACCAATTCTCACTAGATGGATAGAGTCTTCCTTTCTCCATCCGTGGGTTCCTAACTATGTGGATCTCAGACCTTCCATATTTGCCTTGAGGTGCATTATATGGAGTGTAGCTCTTTTTGTACTTGGAATGGCCTTGCGAGAGATAGCAAGGTGATCTCTCGATATTGTTTACCCGGCCATTCTTCGTAGCTTTCCTATACTTTCCATTGCTGGTGTATAGGGACGGTTTATGAATAGCTACTCTGGTCTTTCCTGTTGGTCCTTTATGACCTTTATTTGGTTTGGGTTGAGATCCTCCATTTCTTGAAGTCCCCAAACCATTGGTCTGTTTATTTCTCGAGAGATGGTCTCGATGGAACCCTAGACCGGTTCTATCACTTGTAGGTCTGTGATCATTCACCATTTTCTCCATAGCTTTGGAGGAATTAGAGTATGATGCTATAACCTTTCGAAGATTAAGTTCTCTCGTCTCTCGAGCTTTGCACTCTTCAGTCAGTTGGATTATTTTAGCTTCTAACTCACTTACTTTGAGAGTTAGCTCCGAATTCTCTTTCGAGACGTTCTTAAGCATGTCTCTTTCAGCAGTTAGCTTGCTATT
>NC_044916.1:13517277-13517922 GCF_003576645.1 Ipomoea triloba | reverse complement strand
TGGGTAAGGGCATTCGGCCTTGAAATGTCCCGGTCTTCTACAGTTGTAGCATAGACCCTGATTTTCCTCCTCCGTCCTTCTGGATGGATATCTCTCATTTTTCCTTCTTGAGGAGGAAGGTGAACTTTTGTTGCTCTCCTGGTTCATCTTCATATATTTCCTGAACTTTCTCACAAAGAGAGCAAACTGTTCGTCAGACATAACATTCATAGGATTAGAGTCTGACCTTGAAGATGTGGATGGTTGCTCAGCAACAAGTGCTACGTTTCGTCGATCCACAATGTCCTCATCTCTTGGGAACATCTCGAACTCGAAGGCTTTGAGATCCCGGAAGAGTTTGTCTGTTGTGGTTTCCTTCAGATCTCGGTGATCTCTCATCGTGATCACCTTTACTTCCCACTCCTTAGTGAGGCCACGTAAGACCTTCAGGTTCAGCTCCTTTTGTGGGATCTCCTTTTCAAGGTCACTGATCTCGGTTGTGAGCTTCATGAACCGAGACTCCATGCTGTCGATGCTCTCTCCTGGCTTCATCTTGAAGTCTTCGAACTTCTTCATGGCCACGGTGAGCTTGTTTTCCTTTTCCTGTTCGTCACCTTCACCAATTAACATCAAAGTATCCCATACCTCTTTTGCCGTTTTGCACTT
>NC_044916.1:13374211-13515201 GCF_003576645.1 Ipomoea triloba | reverse complement strand
AGGATTTTGGGCAGAAGCAATCGAACTTACATTGTTTTGCCTATGTATCGAGACTTGGGGATTCTTACTTAACAGTTGGTATCATCAAAACCTATTACATGATGTTCCTAACATAAGCCACTTCCACACATTCGGGTGCAAATGCTATATCCACAACAATGGGAAGGCTCAACGAAGAACTTTTGAAGAAAAGGCAGATGATGGAGTATTTCTAGGATACTCATCAACAAGCAGAGCATTCAGAGTCTTCAACAAGCGGAGTTTAGTGGTTGAAGAGTCCATACATGTTACCTTTGATGAAAGGGCATCGACAGATCAACCATCAAAGACAACGGAAGCAGCCGAGGAAGATCAGCCAGAGTCTATCGAAAGATCAAACTTACCTNAGTCCATACATGTTACCTTTGATGAAAGGGCATCGACAGATCAACCATCAAAGACAACGGAAGCAGCTGAGGAAGATCAGCCAGAGTCTATCGAGAGATCAAACTTACCTCTCGAAGACAAGCAGTCTATAGTTCGAGACGTAGCGGAACTCCAGTCAGAATCAGATGATGAAGAGTCTACCAAGAAGAAAGCTCCTGACTCAGTTGATCAAATCCAGATCATAGATGTTCAACCCACATCTCAATCTTCAACGGAAGTATCAACTGAGGAGCCACAACCCAACCTAAGATGGTTGAAGAGTCACCCTGCTGATCAAGTGATTGGAGATGTACGTGACAGAGTTCAAACCNTGAATGGTCAAATCTTATCTTCTTGTATTTAGTGCCATGAACTGTTTCGCATGTGAGGGGCGGTTTCATCAACTTTATGGCAGCTTTGGAGTTACACAAGCATTGAATGGTCATTCATATTGCATCCCGTGACTCAACAGTGGTAACCCTATTGGGCTATAAATAAGAGGGTTTCTTTCAGAAGATCAAACCATCTACTTCCCATGGAGAAAAAGAAAGGAAAAGATGATGTTCCATTCTTTTATAGAGGAAAGAAACCGGCAGTCAAGTCCAAAGATTCTCAAGGAGAAAACTATCCAGAATCAACGAAGGGTGAACAGATNAGTGGCACGTCTCGAAGCCATACGCATCTTTCTCGCATATGCCGCCTTCAAAGATTTTAAGGTATATCAAATGGATGTCAAGAGCGCTTTTCTGAACGGACTTCTCGAAGAAGAGGTGTACGTTGATCAACCTCCGGGTTTCTTGAAGGACGTGGGAGCTGACAAAGTATACAAATTAAAGAAGGCACTTTACGGCTTAAAACAAGCTCCGAGAGCTTGGTATGATACCTTATCCTCTTTTCTACTTCAGTGTGGGTTCACCAAAGGCCTAGTGGACAAAACATTGTTTAGAATTAAGGACGGGGATCACATCTTATTGGTGCAAATCTATGTGGACGATATCATTTTTGGAAGCACCAATCCAGACTTGTGCGAGAAGTTCTCCAGATTGATGAAAGGGAAGTTCGAGATGAGCATGATGGGAGAACTAAACTACTTCCTTGGATTACAAGTGAGACAGCTTAAGGAAGGTATCTTCATCAATCAGGAGAAATACACCAAGGATCTGCTCAGAAAATACAATATAGAAGGGAAATCCTCAGTCAAAGTACCCATGGGAACCTCTCTACGTATCGATGTCGACAGTGAAGGTCGAGAGGTCGATCAGACTACTTATCGAGGTATCATCGGATCTCTTCTCTATTTAACTGCTAGTAGACCAGATATATCCTTTGCAGTAGGTGTATGTGCTAGGTTTCAGGCAAGTCCTAAGGAAAGCCACTTAAATGCATCTAAAAAGATTCTTAGATATCTCAAAGGTATGCAAAGTGTTGGACTTTGGTATTCGAGAGGTGGATCTTTCGAACTTATGGGTTACTCAGATGCGGACTTTGCCGGCTGTAAAATAGATCGAAAAAGCACATCAGGGACATGTCAGTTTCTAGGTGGAAGACTTGTCTCATGGTTTAGCAAGAAACAGCATTCGATAGCTACAAGCACCGCTGAGGCAGAGTATGTAGCAGCTGGAAGTTGCTGTGCTCAGGTTTTATGGATGAAGCAACAATTACTGGATTATGGGGTTGAGTGTAAGGAGGTTAAGATCATGTGTGACAATACAAGTGCTATTGCCATCACCCACAATCCAGTGTTACATTCTAGAACAAAGCATATTGATATTAAGTATCACTTCATCCGAGACCATGTTGAGAGGAAGGACATTATTTTGGAATATGTTGCAACGGAGGAGCAACTAGCAGATATTTTCACAAAAGCGTTATGTGAAAATAGATTCTCTCAACTAAGGTTAGAATTGGGAATGATAGAATTGGGATGAATGGTCAAATCTTATCTTCTTGTATTTAGTGCCATGAACTGTTTCGCATGTGAGGGGCAGTTTCATCAACTTTATGGCAGCTTTGGAGTTACACAAGCATTGAATGGTCATTCATATTGCATCCCGTGACTCAAAAGTGATAACCTTATTGGGCTATAAATAAGAGGGTTTCTTTCAGAAGTTCATATCATCAACTTCCCATGGAGAAAAAGAAAGGAAAAGATGATGTTCCATTCTTTTATAGAGGAAAGAAACCGGCAGTCAAGTCCAAAGATTTTCAAGGAGAAAACTATCCAGAATCAACGAAGGGTGAACAGATTGCGGAGCTTCCTGATAATCCAAGCAAGAATCCTATTCCCATCCAAGGTGAATGGATCCCCAAATACGAGGAGATCCACAACGATGGGATACTGGAATCGGGAGGAGAGTCCTGCACAAGAGGGACTCCTACTGCTGCACATTCTGGAAAAGGGCCTTCCTCAACCAAATGGAGAACCAAGGGAAATGGAGAGGAAGACCAGATGGGACTTTCTGAGGTCAGCAGCAGTCAAAGGGGTGATCATACCTAATCCAAAGACCTTAAAAGGATTAGCGATGAAGATGGTCACTCCCAACTATAGTAAGCAGCTCCGGAGAGAAGAACAAGAAAAGGGAATAGCCACCCCTAGTTCTGTTATTAGACAAATAGGACTTTAGATGGCTAGTTTCTACTTTAACGATAGATTCCTATTAGGCTGACCAAGGCCAAACAAAAGTTTCTAAGGAATCTAACAGGATATTGATTCATATGTAATATATCTGGAAATCACTAAATNGAACCTCTCTACGTATCGATGTCGACAGTGAAGGTCGAGAGGTCGATCAGACAACTTATCGAGGTATCATCGGATCTCTTCTCTATTTAACTGCTAGTAGACCAGATATATCCTTTGCAGTAGGTGTATGTGCTAGGTTTCAGGCAAGTCCTAAGGAAAGCCACTTAAATGCATCTAAAAAGATTCTTAGATATCTCAAAGGTATGCAAAGTGTTGGACTTTGGTATTCGAGAGGTGGATCTTTCGANGTTCCAAGTGATATCTTTTAGATGAATCAAACTTGTTTCTCTCGCAATCTGTGTTCGAAAGGTAGTTCGAGAGGTCACCCAATCAGTTTGTCTATATACGTTATGTCTCGAAGAAGGGTAGTTCGAGAGGTCACTTCGAAAGATAACAAACTGATATCTCTGAACGGAGGAATAAGGAGGGTTAGGGATCAATCACTCAGGGGGAAGATCCTTAACCAGATCAAGACGGAGGAATAAGGAGGTTTAGGGATCAATCACTCAGGGGGAAGATCCTTAAACTCATGTGGAAGACAATTCACCTTCGAGAGGTGAATCTGATATATGAGAGGAAACGGCTAACTTTGGATATTAATGCTAGCCACGTGGTCATCGGTTACTGGCGGTTTTCCGCACTTAAGGGAGTTATCTTGATTAGTGGGAGCATGATCATATAGTTACTTTTCTTTATTACCCCACTATCCTGAATCTAAAACCGCTCTGTTAATTTACCAAAAATACCCTTATTTTTCATATACGCTGACCGTTACTAGGGGTATTTCTGACCTTTTACTTCTTTAAAGAAAACCGGTATCCTTCCTTGGGTCAAGCTCTCAACCCTACCCATATATCCAACCCGAATCCACATGATATAAAAGCCAAATCCTTCTTCTTTACCCGGATTCAAGCTAAAACCGTTTACCCAAAATCCCCAAATCCTAAACGCAGTACACATTCCCTCCAAAACATCTAACCTTCATCAATGGCGTCCGAATCCTCTACATCAACCTCATCTTCCGACGCATATCAGAGGGAGTTGCTACACATTCGCTCTCAGATCAAACAAGTCAAGGCGGGGAGTATCCTTGACAGAAATGGCTTCATCACCAACTCCCCTAATCCAAAAATGGCGGAAAAAGTCCTGAAGAAGTTTGAGAAAGCAGGACTGATGAAATACATGACGCACGACTACGGGACCGTTCACCCCCTCGACTTCACAGAATGGTTCGCAAATGCCAAGGTCACGAAGGGTAAAATCGAAAGCCGCTTTAATGATTTTCCCATCACAACATCTGTAGGTGACCTCAGAGCGGCATTTGATTTCGCGTCATCGGAGGAAGCAGTCAAGCATCTATCGGATTACGACTTGGACAAGCAAGCCTTCTGGGAGAAAATCCGACTAGCGACTGCACCACCCAGAGCATCCTCTGCCCTCCGCAAGTACCACCTAAAGGAGAGGTTTGCTCTCGCTGCCGACCTAATCATGAAGTTTGTGCTCGGCAAGGTGTCCGGAACTGACGAGGTTAGTCTAGACCTCCTCAAAATCCTCCATGCCATTTGGAACAACAACAAGCTGGACTGGGCACATATTATCTTCAACTTCCTCCAACAGCAAGTGATGCGCTCAGTCTCCAACGCCAACCTGTCGATCAGTAAAAAGGTTGGTTTCGGCTTTGTTGTGCAATTTCTCCTAAGCCTGAAGGGCTTCGAACTGAGGGAGGGAAAAGAGATTCATCGAAATACCTATATGGGTAGGACGAAATCTCTAGTCCCCAAAACTAAAGGTGTTAAGGCTGCACCTTCTCCCTCACAGCCAAAAGGAAGGGGCAAAAGGAAAGCCCAAACCGAGGAAAAGAATTCTGATGATGAACCTCTCGATGTACTGAGACAAAGGGTTCATCTGCCAAAGAGGGCTAGGAAAGCCAACACTGCTGTTGTCACCCAGATCCGAGAGGTAACACCCTCTGTTATACAAGTACCCTTCGAGGACAGGGCACAAGCCCAGGGGGAACCTCAGNACCCTACCCATATATCCAACCCGAATCCACATGATATAAAAGCCAAATCCTTCTTCTTTACCCGGATTCAAGCTAAAACCGTTTACCCAAAATCCCCAAATCCTAAACGCAGTACTCTTTCCCTCCAAAACATCTAACCTTCAACAATGGCGTCCGAATCNGCTACACTGGCCACTGAGGTTGAGAGAGTGCCCCCTACCAGGTCCCTGTCAAGAGATTTGTATGTTAATGATGATATTACTGCTGAGGGTACTGGTGATTCTGTNTACATCAACCTCATCTTCCGACGCATATCAGAGGGAGTTGCTACACATTCGCTCTCAGATCAAACAAGTCAAGGCGGGGAGTATCCTTGACAGAAATGGCTTCATCACCAATTCCCTTAATCCAAAAATGGCGGAAAAAGTCCTGAAGAAGTTTGAGAAAGCAGGACTGATGAAATACATGACGCACGACTACGGGACCGTTCACCCCCTCGACTTCACAGAATGGTTCGCAAATGCCAAGGTCACGAAGGGTAAAATCGAAAGCCGCTTTAATGATTTTCCCATCACAACATCTGTAGGTGACCTCAGAGCGGCATTTGATTTCGCGTCATCGGAGGAAGCAGTCAAGCATCTATCGGATTACGACTTGGACAAGCAAGCCTTCTGGGAGAAAATCCGACTAGCGACTGCACCACCCAGAGCATCCTCTGCCCTCCGCAAGTACCACCTAAAGGAGAGGTTTGCTCTCGCTGCCGACCTAATCATGAAGTTTGTGCTCGGCAAGGTGTCCGGAACTGACGAGGTTAGTCTAGACCTCCTCAAAATCCTCCATGCCATTTGGAACAACAACAAGCTGGACTGGGCACATATTATCTTCAACTTCCTCCAACAGCAAGTGATGCGCTCAGTCTCCAACGCCAACCTGTCGATCAGTAAAAAGGTTGGTTTCGGCTTTGTTGTGCAATTTCTCCTAAGCCTGAAGGGCTTCGAACTGAGGGAGGGAAAAGAGATTCATCGAAATACCTATATGGGTAGGACGAAATCTCTAGTCCCCAAAACTAAAGGTGTTAAGGCTGCACCTTCTCCCTCACAGCCAAAAGGAAGGGGCAAAAGGAAAGCCCAAACCGAGGAAAAGAATTCTGATGATGAACCTCTCGATGTACTGATACAAAGGGTTCATCTGCCAAAGAGGGCTAGGAAAGCCAAAACTGTTGCTGTCACCCGGGTTCAAGAGGTGGAACCGTCAGTTATACAAGTACCCTTCGAGGACAGGGCACAAGCCCAGGGGGAACCTCAGGCTACACTGGCCACTGAGGTTGAGAGAGTGCCCCCTACCAGGTCCCTGTCAAGAGATTTGTGTGTTAATGATGATATTACTGCTGAGGGTACTGGTGATTCTGTTGGTTTATCTCGAGAGATGGCTCGAGAGGTTGAAGGTACTGGGATCAGTGATCCAGTACAAGGGGATGCAGAAGAACCATGTGAGATGGTTCGAGAGACAGACTACACAGTCAGGGTGGGAGATGATCTCTTGGAGCATAGTCGAGAGATCACAACTCAGATAGACGAAGCAATCTCTGCTACTGAAATCATCTCTGATGGGCGGGATGACTTATATGAAGAAGTTTCCACTCAGTTGGCAGTGGAAGCACCCACTCTTGATGACTTCTCCAGGGTGATCAGGTGGATCAACTGGAGAACCAGTTCTTTCACTCAATTGATGAGTCAAGCAGCTGAAATGGAGGCAGAAGAGCAGTTTGCACTCCAGTGGTTGGGCATATCCGAGATCCCAGCTCAACAACTGATGGATCTTGCCCACGAAACACGAGTAATGAAGCTGAACAGTGAAAGAACTGATAAAGGGAAGAGCATAGCAGTTGAAGCACCAGAAGTTGAAGCTGAGCCTGAAGAAGATTCTGAAACAGAAGCACGATTTCGAGAAGATATCAGGCTCGCCACTGCCATCTCCTTGGGACAGAACGTTGAGTTCACGAGAGGGCCAGGAGAGACCACTGGGGTTGCTCACGATGATATTGCAACAGCCGCAATCCCACTGTCCCAAGTCAGCAACTCTGCTCTGGACGAACAGGTAGAAGCTTCGAGAGGTGAATCCGAGACCTCTGAAGCACTTCAAGTGGCACCTAACACCGTTCTACTTTTGCCACCACCTGAGTCCACACCCTCGACCACTATTGATGAAGCACAGACAATTCGAGAGGGTGAAGTTCCGTTGCTCACACTGCCGGGTTTTCCTACTGCTCCTGAAATAATTATCATTCCAGACTCATCGGAGCAGACTGAAATGCAGTCAAATGAGCAACATGAGCAGAATGCCCCAAGTCCTGCTGGTTCGAGGAGTACTGATGATACCATCGAAGGTGGAAACCCGGAAGCACCTGTCGACACTACGTCTCCAACCTCACCAGCAGATGACAAAGTTCCCAGCACTGGTTCGAGAGGTGATGCTGAGGGGGAACCTCTATTGGATGAAAACAGGGAAGCGTCCAATACCGAAGAACACTCTCTGGCTGACCCTATCTCCACAGTTGCTGAAGCTGAGGCTCCAGGTTCGAGAGGTGAGGAGCAAGAAGTGATCCATCCCTCAGGTGGAAATCGGGAAGCACCTGACATGGAGCTACCTTCGAGCTCTGAACCTTGTGTCCCTGTGGATCCTCAGACGTTAAATCGAGAGGTGGACTCGCAATTGCAAGTCATGGGTGGAAATCTGGAAGCACCCAAGTCCCCTCCGACGAAAGGTACATCTCGATCCTCATCTCCTACTTCTGACTATGATCAACAGGCCGAAGAAGTCTTCATTGGCGAAGTGCGTCAATTCATGGCTGATCAATCTCAGAAGATGGCTCAGCTCGAAAGAATACTCGCTGTGGTCCGCAATGCTGCAATGCCTGCTGATGGCACAAGTGAATCCCAAGGCCGTCATGCCGAACTTCTCGAACAGGCGATATGGGCTGAGGATGCAGCACGGAAAGCCACTGATGAAGCCGCTGTAGCTCGAGCAGAGGCTGCAAGTGCGAGGGCTGAATTAGCCGAGATGCGAGCAGAGCTTCGAGCCTTCCAATGTTCCAGTGAACTTCGACAGGATGTGATGAAGGCCATACTAGATGACCTGTCGAACCAAGTCCCTGCCCAACTTCAAGCAATCTTCGAAGGTATGTCCACCCTCCTCTCCCGTGCTGATGATGCCAACAAGGGGGAAAATAAAGAGAAAAAGAAGGGGGATACCACGGGCAAGAAAAGGGCAGCAAGTGAACCAGCTGGACCACCTCCAAAAATACCAAGAATCATGAGCAAAGCAGTGGAGGATGCTAAACAGGCAGAAAACCTAAGGGTCCAGCGTACACTGGAAATGGAGAGAAGGAGAGAAGAGGACAGAGAAAGAAGAAGAAAAAGACAAGAACGACAGTCAGAAGAAGAAAAGAAGATAGATCTTCTCATGACAAACTTTAAGTTTGGGAACAGAGAAGACACTGAACAAATTCTGACTCTGGAGATATTCAAGCTTCTGAAAATCACTGGGATATCTACACACAGCAATATGTCTCCAGAAGAATGCATTGCCTGGTGGAAAGATGGAGTAATTGATGGTGAGTTCGTGGGGGAAGCCTACAGGAACTACAGGCATCTAGATGTCACAGATGAATACTTAAGCCTGGTAAATCCGAAAGACCCCATCAAGACACGAGAAGCCATCAACAAGAAAAGGAAAGCCAACAAGAAGTAAGCTCTCGTGGTCCAAACTCCATCTCATCTCAATGTATTGATATCTATGCTGTTCTTGGTCTTATTTCTTTCAATCCTGTCTACTAAACTCTACTTTGTAAACATTCCCTTCTTATAATCATATATATCTTTTGCTGGGGGTGTTGCGTGAGTTATACTATTCATAGTTTAGTAGAGTATGTTGTCAAACTTACCATATGCGCTGAAAAATAAAATCCTTGTTAATTCTTTCTATCAAATGAGCCATATAGAGTAAGTATAAGTGTTGGCATCATCAAAAAGGGGGAAATTGTTAGGAACATCATGTAATAGGTTTTGATGATACCAACTGTTAAGTAGAAATCCCCAAGTCTCGATGCATAGGCAAAAACGCTGTAAGTTCGACAAGTAAACCAAGAGCGAAAATACAACCGGGTAACTTTGAGCTCAACTCGGAAAATATTTAAGCTTGAGGGAAATTTGTTTGAACATCTTAGAAGTCTCGTGTGTTGTAATCATATAGACAGATCAGAAGAAAGCATGGGATAACACTGGAGGAATAAGGGTCTGCGAGACATCAACTAAGTCTCGAGACATAAGCAGAGTTCGAGAGGTAGGACCTCTCGATACAGTTATCCAGTTCGAGACATAAACAAAGTTCGAGAGATAGACCTCTCGATATTTGAGTTCGAGACATTAAGCAATCAAGACATCAACCTTGGTCTCGATACACTAACAATTCTCCAACAAAGCTGAATGACGGTCATACTTAAAGTCTGGAGAAGAAGAATATCATGGAGATGGAATACTGAAGAGGTGCCGAACGTGAAGATTTCAAAATGGGCGGAAATGGATGACACGTCAGATTTCCACCACAAACGGTCAAAAGGCGCACCAATGCTGAAGTGGTCTGATTCCCTGCAAACAAGGAAATATGGGAATATAAAAAGAGTAACTTTTACCAAAAGACGAAAGTGGAGCATGGACTCAAGAAAAGTGAACTATGGAACATTCACTACAAGACAAAGAGGTTCAAGTTACAAGCTCCCCACTCCATGAAATATACTGAAAATATGCAAGACCCATGATCAGCATGGGAGACAAATTTCAAACGGAATAATTTTCCCTCCAACGGAATTATTCCTCTACTCTCATATATAAGGACGTAAAGACAGAGAAAAAAAATGAGAAGAAGTGAAGGGGTTCGAAATTCTTAAGAAGTGTCAGTCTAAAACGTTCAAGTGCAAGTGCTCAACTTGGAATATCATCCTGATATTCAAAATAGCGAGAAAACACATCTTAGTGTTTCAAGAGAGTTACAAAGCTTAAACTGTTATACATCCAGAAGGTGACCGAAGCTGCTCTACATTGAAGTTGATTCAACGATAGCTTGTGGTCAGATTGGAGTCTGTTACATTCAACTGTGACAACCAAAAACACCTTGCTTTGGATTAAGCAAGAGAGGTGGAGTAACCTGGCAGCTGTCCGAGTGAAAGAAACCTGAGGCTTGACGCGGGCTTGGTGATCAAAGGTCAAGTGCTCGAGAGGTGGAGTAGCTGGAAGCGGGGAGAAAGACCTTGGAGAGGCGGAGTAACCTGGGAGCTGTCTTGTGAAGATCCTGAGGCTTGACGCGGGCTTGGTGATCAAAGGTCAAGTGCTCGAGAGGTGGAGTAACAAGAAGCGGGGCGAAAAACCTGAGGCTTGAGGCGGGCTTCGTGATCAAAGCTCAAGCGCTCGATATTGTACTAAATAAGGGAAGTTTTTAGTGCAATCCTTCCAGGGAGTTTCTGGAAGAAGAGTGGACGTAGGCGGGTTGGCCGAACCACTTAAAAATCTCTCTTGCATTTACTTACTGTTTTTATCTCTCGCTAACCTCTCGATTGCACTGCATATAAACGCACTTCTCGAACTAACTCAAACTCGTGCTAACTAAAAGGGGATAACATTTCCGCTGCGCATAAAACTTTGTCTTCACCTCGTGAGGTATCGAACCTAAACATCCTAAGTTTAATACACACGAGAGGTTGAAAAGATTTGCAAAATCTTATACAAGTCTATTCACCCCCCCCCTCTAGACTTGTACCCCATCCCCTTGGGACCAACACATCTCCCATCTTACAAGCAATAAAATCGACAGGCACAAGAAATTTCCCTATTCTTACTAAAACATCTTCCGCTAAGCCTTCAGGATACCGTGTGGTTCCGTCAGCTAAACGTAGAGTCAGCCTCGTCGGTTTCAAACGTGGTAAGTTCAATTTTTCAAAAAGATTTGAAGACATGACATTAATAGAAGCACCAAGATCAGCAAGAGCGTTTCTAGGTTCCATGTTCTGTATAGAACAAGGAATCAACAAAGCTCCAGGGTCACCCTTCTTTCTGGGGTTTCCCTCAGTTAAACAAGCCGAAGATTCTTGGCTTAAACAGGTAAAATTATCACAAATGTCATTCTCAAACAACTCACGGCATTCTTTGCTATTGAAAAATTTTCGAATAAAAGCATTAATTGTACCTTCTCGAGCCGTTTCTTTCTCTTTTGAACTTTTGATGTTGTCTCATGGTAGCTCCTTTTCTTTCGGGCATTCTTCCGAAGTGGTTTTCTCCTTGTGTTCTTTCATTGATATGGTGCATGAATTGTTCGCATTCTTCAATTCAAGATTCGGACTACAAGAGGTAGTCTTGTTTCTTTGGTCATCTACCTTACATTGACATGTTCCACAGATGGCATCCATTGGATCACATTTCACAGGTGTTTCTTCTTTGGCATCAATGGCATTGACACTCTCTTTCGGGTTGTTTTCAGTGTTACTCGGGAGTTGTCCGTAGTGTCGATCTGACATCATCTTAAACATTTGAGAGATTTGATTCTCAATTGTCTTAAGTGTGGCCTTAGACTCTTGTCGAAGACTAGAAATTTCTTGTCTAATCTCTTGAGTAATCTCTTGTTTCAGATTTCCCTAATCATTTTTGAGTTCCATGATCGTCCTTGTTAGTCTTTCATCTACTTCACGGATGTCATCCCTCCTTTGTTGAGTAAAATCAAGTTGAGAGTCGTATTGTGGCCTGAACTGGGTCATTTGATTTCCATTTCCTTGGTTTTGATTGTACATCAGTCTGTTCTTGTCATTTTGTCCATATGCAGGCTTGTGTCCATAGTTGTATTGTCTTTGCGCTTGATATCCGTCATTGTGGCTATTGTTCCAACCCTCTCCCTGTTTCCAATTGTTGTTTGATCTTTGGTTTTGTCCATAAGCATTGAAGTTGGAGTTCCTTTGATAATCTACCGCCTCAACTTGTTCAGATGCAGACGTAGAAGTGCAAATATTAGTGTCATGAGGTCCTCCACAGATATTACAATAAAGTGCCAATGCCATGCAAGGCTTGGGCTTTCCTTCCATTTTTTCTACCATAGCTTGTAGCTTTTTGATTTCGTGATTCATTGCTTCGATTTTGGCCTCACTCGCCACTCGATTATCAACTTCATAAATTCCTCCATGATCTCCTCTTCGTTCATACCAACAGGATGTGTTTTTAGATATTCTCTCGATTAGTTCTTCAGCCTCTTGCAAAGCTAGGGAGACAAAGGCACCGCTGGAGGATGAGTCAAGCGACATTTTTCCTTCATCCGTTAACCCTCCATAGAATGAGCTAATCATATCCCATGGGTGCATCAGATCTTGTGGGCATTGCCTTTTAAGAACTTTAAATCTTCGCCAAGCCTCTCCCAGACTTTCAAGTCTTCCTTGTTTGAATTCTTGTATCAGCCTTCTAATCCTCATAGTTTTTGTAATGGGAAAGAACTCGTTCATGAATTCACGATGCAACTGTTGCCACGTTCTGAAATGATTGTCGTCCTGGCTTTCCAACCATCGTGCTGCCTCTCCTATAACTGAAAATGGGAACAATTTGAGTCGAACTATTTCCTTGCTAACGCCTTCTTGTCTGTACATCCCACATGCTCGTATAAACCTTGTGATGTGTGCGTTGGGATCTTCAGATGGTAATCCCGAATATTGATTGTTCTGAACCAGTGTGAGAATAGTTGGATGCACGTGAAAGTTGACGTTCTCCATTGGAGGTACATAGATTGAATTGTGCATGTTAAAATCCGGAGTCATGTAATCTGCAATTGATCTTTGTGGTTCTTGAGGATTTCCATAATATTCCTCTTCACGAATGTTCTCTTGATTGTTTGCTCTGTTAGCTTGTGGTTCTTCAATGATTGGTTTTTCATGGTTAATCGGTACTTGTGGATTAATTGGAACTGAGGGTGGATTTGGTACTGTTGTGCCTCTTCCTTGTTGATTTCTTGTTGCGCTTAATGAAGCCATTAGTGATCCTCGTGTATTTTTCCTTCTAGTTGCTCGATTAATTTCAGGAATGTAGGGTAGTAAACCTTGATTTCCTTTTGCTCTCGTGTGCATTCACCTAGTAAAATTATCAACGAAACGAAAATTTCCACAATTGACTAGAAGTAGTCAATTGGGTTAATAGCAAAAACAAGTAAAAACAAAACAAAATTAAGTGGAATGGATTAACATTTCTCAAATCTAGCATTCATGCAATCAAAGTAAACAAAAACATATGATAACCTATTGCCCTCCCCGGCAACGGCGCCATTTTGACATTGCGGTATTGCGTGGGGTTGGAGTGTCAAAAGATATTTGTATGATAAAACAGAAAGTCTGTGACTCCCCGAGTGTCGGTCTCGAAGGAGGGACGTGGAGGTGTGTCAAACGTTCGGGAGTTTACTTGATTGGATCATGCATAGGACTCGAGTGTGGTGACGGGTGATTTGTGAGTGAGAGTAGTTCATTGATTGGTTTGAGCGCAAGAGACTAGTAAAGTAAAAGTGAGTTTGTGAATATGTAAAAGGGGTAGGGATTGGATAGTGTTCGTGAATATTGTATAGTGTAGTGTCTAAGGTCATGGATTAGGATTGCTAAGATATTGTCTATTCAAGAGTGTGTTGTCTTAGTCCTTTTTCACCTTGTGTACTAAGGCTTCTTTGACTTAGGAGTGCCTTCAAGCATCCAAAGTTCTAAGAGGAATTTTATCAAACACTTAAGCTACACACTATCCTACTATTCTTAAGAAGTCCATAGGAACTTTGATTGTGTCAAGCTTCAAATCCTAACTCTAATCAAAGACATGAGAGTCAAGAGCTCAATCTCTCATCTAGATTGGCCAAATCCAAACAATATCTCATCAAAACAACAATCAAAAGACAAGAACAGATAATCCATCAACACAAACTCATAGATCCAAGATATAGAGATAAGATCATCACACAAACAATATTCAATCACACAATCCAAATCCCTAGACTAAATTAGCTACTGATGATATGAAATGCAAGCAAAAGCTAATTTAATCCAAGAATAAGATAGCTAAAATTATAGAAATGTAATAGAAATCACCTAGAGAGAAGAAGATCTTCAATCCAAGCTTGTTGTCTTCTACAATGGAGATTGTTCTAATCTAAAAACTAAGAAAAATGGAGAAAGCTCTCCAAAGAAAAACTAAGAAAAAAATGAAAACTAAATTTCTGGAATCCCCCCTATGAAAATTCATCAAAGGGGTTTAAATAGTCTCCGAAATGACAACCCTAGCTGAAATTCGCGCATCACCGTCTCCACGCCTCTCACACGCGTGTGAGCGTGCGTGGAATGCTTCTAGAAAGTTTTCACGCTTGCTCACACGCGTGTGGCCTTCCAGTTGGGTCCTCCGGGGCTCCGCTCTTGCCTGGTTTGCTCTTTAATCTCAAGCATTTACGCACATAATTTATCAAGTAAGGATGCTATAGACGCAATAAAACACCCTAAAATGTGCCTGAAATAAGGGTATCTCGGAGTCTTATCATGACACCCCAACCTTTCACAAGCTGAGATAGCTAAAACTTTAACATAAAAGTTGCTTATCTCAACTACCAAACACAACATAGCGAAAGGGATTTATAACTTAAGGGGTATCATGCCACATCTAGGTAAGAATAACAGAGCCTAGATGCACAGGCTATCCAAAACTCAAACTGAATAGTATATAAATCCTCAAAGCATTGTCATAACAACCAAAAGTCTAAACAAGAGTATATAATCCAAAAGTAGGCTCACAGGCCCAAAACATAAAGTCTAACAACATAAGCTAAGTCTAAGCAGCCTCATAAGGATAAGCTCTAACGCGTTCTCGCTTAGACTTACTCCATACCTGGAAAACATGTAAGAAACCATTAGCAAAAGACTGCTAAGCAACCACCATTCACACTCGCAAGAACTACATATATAGTAAGGTTGTAAATAGGTTTACACACCCATATAGAATATACACACCAACGAATTGTTTAGTATTTAAATCAGATACTCAACAACAACACGCTGAATAAATGATAAACCAAGACTCTTCAAGTACAACCAACAACCAACACGAATGCATAAACATCAAGTTTATACACATGATACCAATTGAATCACATTACCAACAAACGAACACAAAGGAACCAACCAACCGATACATCAAGAAATAACGACACCAACTGAGGTACAACTGAAGGAGCATTTTTACTTAGGGGTGCATCGTCAAAAGATATTTGTTTGTTAAAACGGAAAGTCATGACTCCCCGAGTGTCGGTCTCGAAGGAAGGACGTGGAGGTGTATCAAATGTTCGGGTGTTTACTTGATTGAGTCATGCAAGAGATTCGAGTGTGGTGAATGATGGGTTGTGAGTGAAATGAGTTCATAAAATTGGGTTTATGTGAGAAAAGAGTAAAGTGAAAAGAATTGTAAATATGTAAAGAGGTAGGGATTGGATAGTGTTCATGTATGTTGCATTTTGGTGTGACTAAGGTAATGGATAAACAAACAAAGATGTTGGCTATTCAAGAGTGTGCATTCTTAGTTCTTTTCCACCTTTGTGTACTAAGGCTTCTTGGACTTGGGCATGCCTTTAAGCATCCAAAGTTCTAAGAGGAATTTTATCAAACACTTAAGCTACACACTATCGTACTATTCTTAAGAAGTCCATAGGAACTATGATTGTTTCAAAACTTCAAATCCTAACTCTAATCAAAGACATGAAAGAGTCAAGAGCTCAATCTCTCATCTAGATTGGCCAAATCCAAACAAGATCTCATCAAAACAACAATCAATAGACAAGAATAGATAATCCAACAATCTAAGCATTAAGATTCAAAAATAGATATATGATCATCACACTAGCAACATACAATCACACAATCCAAATCCCTAGATTAAACTAGCCACTCATGATTTGAAATTCAAGACAAGAGCTAATTTAATCAAAGAGCAAAATAGTAAATAGATTAGAAATGTAATAGAAATCACCTAGGATGAAGTTAGCATTCAATCCAAGCTTGTTGTCTTGCTACAATGGAGATTTATCTAAACTAAGAAATGAAAATCTAAGAAAAATGGAGAAAGTTCTCCAAAGGAAAAACTAAGAAAAGAGCTTTCTAAAATTTCTGGGAACCTCCTCTAAAAATCTATCAAAGGGGTTTAAATAGTCTCCGAAAAAGCAACCCTAGTCAATTTTCGCACAATGCAGTCTCCACGCCATCTCACACACGTGTGAGCGTGCGTGGGAGGCTACTGGATTGTTTCCACGCATACTCACACGCGTGTGGCCATCCTCTTGAGTCCTTCGGGGCTCCGGTCTTGCCTGGTTAGTTCTTTAAGCTCAACTTTTGCTCCTATTGGCTCCCGGGACTCCTGTTTCACCTCCTTTAGGCTAAAAGTAACTTTTGTGTGTTGGTTAGTGAAATTAAAGCATTTATGATCATAATCCATCATGTAAGGATGCTAGAAACGTGACAAAACACCCTAAAATGTACTTGATTTATGGGTATCTCGTAGGCTTATCAAATTTTCCACACTTTGGTTCTTGCTTGCCCTCAAGCAAGACAATGTACTATTCAAGCACATAAGTCTCCGAGATACCTTCTCATGTAAAACAAAGCTTTTGGTAAATCAAAATGATGGGTGTCTAAGACTGTTGAAACGGGAGAAATCATTTGTGTTATCTACAAAGGATTTTGGTCAGATGTCATCAACTCAAGAAATATTTTTGGGAAATAAAAACCTTTCGTAGATAAACAAGTAAAATAAAGGATCACACTCCCCGCACCATACGCAAGCATGCATTTCCAAGGTTTTGGTTCACCTTCTATTTAATTAGGGCCTCTAGCCGATCCCACTAGTGGGAACGATGTGCACTAGCTAATCAACTTTTCAAACCTTATACGCCAAAGCCCAACGTAAATATAAATGAGGGTAGGGGCATGGACCACTCACCGCTTTTAGCTTAGCGCGGTACCTCTTTTCTTCTCACTTCCTAGGATAACGTCATCGAGCCACCCGACTTCACATGGAGCTCCATGCTTTTTCGAAGACAGTGCAATGGGTACCCGAATCCTAGCGAAGCGGCTCACCTCATCTCTCTTTTTTTTTCTCAATTCTTGAGATCTTTTTATGTGAACAACCGACTCTAGATAAAGCTTTTTGCTTACCGAAGACTATGGTTGAACGCAACCCAACGAATTGGCTTTCCTCAGTTTTTAAACTTGGTGATTGGCCTTTTGCCTTTTCGACTTCTCTCCATGTCAACCCCTCATGCCTTTTTCTTTTTATGATCAAGGGATTTTGTTTTTCATTAGGCTTACCAACAGGCTCACCTTTTGCCCCATGCCCTACCAAAGTTAGTCCAATTCCAGGCCTTGCTAGTTTTATCTTTCTCAAATTAAAAAGTGCACACTCCCACTTCGAGAGATCCTTGACTAAGGTCCTACGTAAATAAGAGGTGAACATCATGCAAGCAGGCAAGAATATAAACTTATTTGACTCTAAACACTCTCATGGGTGCGAAAAGTAACTTCCTCAAAGATATTTCAAGAGTAAAAATTTTTGAGCATCTAGTCAAAATTCTCTCTAGATAACACAAATAATAACTCTCTTTTTCAAATTGCAAATACACCCGCTTATCATTCCCAAGAGCTTCAACTTTCTTAATCTAAGCATATAAGCATATAAGCATATAAAGCACAAAGTGCGTCCTTTCCACACTTTAAAATAAACATCGTCCTCGATGTTTCCATATGGTATAGGGTAAAGGAACAAACAGGGATTCTAAGGATTAGACAAATAAAAGATCCCTTTCCACACTTTGGAATTTGCTTTGGGATATAGGGTATGCTCTAATGATCCTATATAACATGGTAAGCTCAAACATAACGCATACACAAAGCTATATAAACAAATATTTTTTCACACTTTAAAGATCAAAACGGGGCTTAAAATTAGAAAAGGGATAAGAGGATAAACCAAGTATGCATCCCTCTTTCCACACTTTAGCTTCCAGCATAGGTCTACTCCCGCTATCGATGCTCTATAAGAAATGGAGACATAACATACAAAAGGGTTTTCGGAATGCTATTCAATTATTGTAACCTAATAAAAATATAAAAGCAATAAAACATAAACATAGATAATTAAGTATGTAAATATAAAATAAGCAAAATTATTCGAACAGACTAGCAGATATTTACAGTGCATAAAAAGTAAAGTAGTGTAAATGTAGATAACATAAAACATAAAGCATAATAAAAATAAGGTAAAGGAAAATAATGTAACGGAAATAAAGTCGGAACCCCACGCATAGGGAACCTAATGTTTAATGGGACAGACAACCAAAGGTAACCAATGTCATGTGAACTTCAAAATCACAGATCGAGTGTCAGGATCGAGAATGTATGAGGAAGGCATCACTGATCGCCGAAAGAGGGAGGACGGAACTGTCTATCGAATTGAGCCTAAAGCTCTTGAATCATCCTAGCATTCTCTTCAACTGCTCTTCTTGTATGAAGAAGCTCTTTATTCTGACTAACTTGGAATGCTAAGAACTGCTCGTCCTGCCTATCCTATCGCGCAAATACGGAAGTGAACTGGCATTCCTGCCATGTGTGCTGCTCATGCCAAAAGTGCATTTGCTCATCATGGAGCTGCCTTTGGAAAGCTTGAGATGCTTCCCAATCCATGGAAGTAGAACCCTCGTGCGGTGCACTAGGTTCACCTTGCTCCTGCGCTGCTGCATTGGTATTTCCTTCATCATTCTCTTCCTCCTCCTCAGTGCCATCAGAAACTTCCAAATCAGGGGCATCATCCCCTCCCAACCTCAGGTACATGGCAAAGAACTCACCAACGGAGAAAGCAATCATGGGACCTTAATCCTTCTCTTCCAAAAGAAGGTTTCAAGCCCCAAACCCTGGCACAATCTAGTGACAAAAGGTCCAATGAAAACAGTGTGAACCTTTGGCTTAAGCTGGGTTTGAAGCCATTTCCTTGCTTGCACGCCCATGTTGATGCTGACTCCATTCTCCATACACCACATGTAAAAGAGATCTTGCTTATAGACTTTGTTGCGGTTGGTGGTTCTACCGGAGAGATTAACTGCAAAGGCCAATCTGATGGCGTTCAAAGCATTCCTTATAATGAGCTTTGCCTTGAGGTTAGAGGAGTTGTAAGCTGCGTTGTTAGTTATGTTCTTCCAGTATTGAACAACTACAGCCTCCGAATCGAAGTCATCCTTGTAGTCCTTGAAATATGGCATAGAGATGGTCTCGGCAGTGTGGAATCCAAGAGTAACACCTAAAGTGTTAACTGATAAGCTGTAGTGGTTGCCAAACAATCTGAACGAAATGGACTCCCTCGCATTATTAACTTCCTTTCTGATCTCAAGTGTCGCCAAAAACTCATAAGTTACTGGCGCATATGTTGGTCCTCTCCATTCGAATAAACGGCAGAGTTGAGCGTGCCTTATTAGTCCATGTACTTCATTCAGGCAACCAAACTCTGTTAGAATATTATCATCAAAGAAATGACCGACGCATAGCTGCTTGCTCTTGTAATCGTCCACCAGTGTGCGCTGAAGAGGTGTCAAGTGCCTAAGCGACCTTGATCCTTGCTCCTGCGGAGCTTGTTGAACTGCAGCTTGAGGTCGTGCTCGTGATCTACTAGATTCTCCGTGATCATGTTTAGATTTCTTAGCCATCTCTTTATGTCGTCCCATCCTACAAAATTTAGAAATTAACACTCATGGTAATTGGTTTTGAATAGCTATTTTCTAAATAAGTCACCATTGCATTTATGTAGAACTCCTTGTCAAGATAATGGATTTCAAATATATAGGTCACCATTTTTTTGAAGGAGCATTTTTACTTAGGGGTGCATCGTCAAAAGATATTTGTATGTTAAAATGGAAAGTCATGACTCCCCGAGTGTCGGTCTCGAAGGAAGGATGTGGAGGTGTATCAAATGTTCGAGTTTTTACTTGATTGAGTCATGCAAGAGATTCGAGTGTGGTGAATGGTGGGTTGTGAGTGAAATGAGTTCATAAAATTGGGTTTGTGTGAGAAAAGAGTAAAGTGAAAAGAATTGTAAATATGTAAAGAGGTAGGGATTGGATAGTGTTCATGTATGTTGCATTGTGGTGTGACTAAGGTAATGGATAAACAAACAAAGATGTTGGCTATTCAAGAGTGTGCATTCTTAGTCCTTTTCCACCTTTGTGTACTAAGGCTTCTTGGACTTGGGCATGCCTTTAAGCATCCAAAGTTCTAAGAGGAATTTTATCAAACACTTAAGCTACACACTATCCTACTATTCTTAAGAAGTCCATAGGAACTATGATTGTTTCAAAACTTCAAATCCTAACTCTAATCTAGATTGGCCAAATCCAAACAAGATCTCATCAAAACAACAATCAATAGACAATAATAGATAATCCAACAATCTAAGCATTAAGATCCAAAAATAGATATATGATCATCACACTAACAACATACAATCACACAATCCAAATCCCTAGATAAAACTAGCCACTCATGATATGAAATTCCAGACAAGAGCTAATTTAATCAAAGAGCAAAATAGTAAATAGATTAGAAATGTAATAGAAATCACCTAGGATGAAGTTAGCCTTCAATCCAAGCTTGTTGTCTTGCTACAATGGAGATTTATCTAAACTAAGAAATGAAAATCTAAGAAAAATGGAGAAAGTTCTCCAAAGGAAAAACTAAGAAAAGAGCTCTCTAAAATTTCTGGGGAACCTCCTCTGAAAATCTATCAAAGGGGTTTAAATAGTCTCCGAAAAAACAACCCTAGTCAATTTTCGCGCAATGCAGTCTCCACGCCATCTCACACGCGTGTGAGCGTGTGTGGGAGGCTACTGGATTGTTTCCACGCATACTCACACGCGTGTGGCCATCCTATTGAGTCCTCCAGGGCTCCGGTCTAGCCTGGTTCGTTCTTTAAGCTCAACTTTTGCTCCTATTGGCTCCCGGGACTCCTGTTTCACCTCCTTTAGGCTAAAAGTAACTTTTGTGTGTTGGTTAGTGAAATTAAAGCATTTATGATCATAATTCATCATGTAAGGATGCTAGAAACGTGACAAAACACCCTAAAATGTACTTGATTTATGGGTATCTCGTAGGCTTATCAAATTTTCCACACTTTGGTTCTTGCTTGCCCTCAAGCAAGACAATGTACTATTCAAGCACATAGTCTCCCAGATACCTTCTCATGTAAAACAAAGCTTTTGGCAAATCAAAATGATGGGTGTCTAAGACTGTTGAAACGGGAGAAATCATTTGTGTTATCTACAAAGGATTTTGGTCAGATGTCATCAACTCAAGAAATATTTTTAGGAAATAAAAACCTTTCGTAGATGTCAAAACCCAAGCCATGGCCATGTCTTCAAAAAAGCATGTAATCAATGTGAAGTCGGGTAGTCCGAGAGAATAGCCGAAGGGGTTGAGAAAAAAGAGTGATCGCCCAAACCATGGCGATGAGCGGTCCATGTCCCTACCCTTATTTATTTTTGTAAAGGGGCTTTGGCGTATGGTTGGACATTTGACTAGGGTGTGCACATCGTTCCCACTAGTGGGATCGGCTTTTAGGCCCCTACAAAATGAAAGGTGAATCCCTATTGTTGCATGCTTGAAAGGTGTGAATGCAATTTTTCTTGTTATAAAATCGATCTTATGAGACTTTCACTTCCTTAGCATATTTCTCACGTTTGGTTGGCATAAGCTTAGCAGTCTTGGTAGATAGTGTAGGGAATTTCACCCACTCTGCTCTAAACAAACACACATCACCTAATTGATCAACCGATAAGAGTACGTAACTGTTCTTGGCACTTAAGTGATTAGAGTTTAAATAGTATGCTTGCTTGAGGACAAGTAACGTTTAAGTGTGGAAACTTTGATAAGCGCCAAGAATAGGCGAATTTGGGGTCATTTATAGGACAGAATTGTGAAGTGTTGCCACTCATTTGTAACAATTTCATGCATAAAGACTCGGATGTGATAAAAAATCTCTAACTCAACTTTAGAGCATGTTTTGAAGTCAATTCCGCATAATGGAAAGAGATCCGCGGCCAAAACGAAGCAGCAAGCGAAGAAGCAACTGGGCAGGATCCATTGATGCATGCATCACGCGTGAAGGAGACGTGGACCACTTCCAGTATGCGTCCACGCCCCCCTTTGTAGATAACCCACGCGTGAAGGTGGCGTGTCCAGGCCATTAGGGGCTATTTCGGGATTTTGACTTCATGATGACTATTTAAACCCTTCTCCTGAATTTTTATAGGGAGCCCTAGTTTTTGGATCTGAAGTTCTTTTTGTTTTCTCCCCTCTTGAGGGAAAACTCTATTTTCCCTTAGATTAGATTGGAGAACCCAAGACAGGAAGCTAGAAGATTGAAGGCAAAAACGTAATAGGATCCATTAGCTATGGATGGTAACTCTTCTTTACATTATCTAGTTTGATTTCGTTTTTATTGCTTCTAAATCTTCTATTGTTTTCTCTTGTTATTTTCTTAATGTTTGCTTAGAGTAGATAGGGGATTGGTGGCCCCGAAACTAGTTATGTGGTTGATTTGTTGAAGAAATTTCCTGAAATTTGTGAGCTTGATGTATCTAGATTCAAATGTTTGGGTGGTTGTTGTTTGATATGCTTTGTGCCTAAGTGTGGCCACATTAGGTAGCAAACCCTGTGAAAGTGAGTGTGTGCGTGATAGCGACCTCTCACGAGTCCAACTCATCCACATCCCCGCCTCCTGTCCGAGAGGAAGAGGCCCGGGAGGAGTGGTAGACAAGGTGTTCGATGAAATGTCCCAACCGACTGAGGATGTGGGAGTCCGAGTGTGACGCCACTCGGTGATGTGACGTGAACTCCCTAGTTGAGTCCAAATCATGTTGTTTACAACTCGATTCAGGTCATTTATCATGTCGAACAGAATCTTCCAGTCATCTCCATCAAATTCAAATCTAGCAGCAAAGTGTAAAACAACAGAAAGCATATGCATCTCTATCAATTGAAGTTGCTGGATATCTTGATTTTCAATTCCACAGCTTTAAAGAACTCATAAGTTGGATATGCATAACATTCATATATAAACGAAAACCATCACAAGGTTTCTGGTGAGAAACGAACCACTCCCTGATGAAAAACTCTCACTATCACAAGCTATTTCTATTGATCCATAGCTAGAATTCAGATTATAAATAAGCACGTCAATCCTTAAAAACTCAACCTTCTCTCTAGTTTCAACATTAAATTGGTTAATCTCATCATTAGTGACTGATTTTTGTGATAAAAGAACTATACCTCTAGATACAAACATGCCAGGATATTTTCCACACTCTAAGCTTCGAATGAAACAAATTGAACTTAGCTTAGTTGAACTTAGCTTTAATCTTCCAGGTGACCTCTGCTTATCAAAAGGCTTCGTATTACCAATTCTATCCTTAGCCGGAGACGACTGTACGGTTATACGAATCGCAGGCGATCTCTTCGTCGGCGTCACATTTGGCGCTTCACACCGCTTTGATTAGTCGGTAAAACTTGTGCTAACACAACATGCAGTTGCAGTCAACACACACAAAATCCAAAACGAGAACTGGTTGTTCTCCCCGACATAGGCTATTGGCTGATTAACGAGCGATGTGCTCATGATTTCTACGGATCTGCTCTGAAAACTCCAATTGAAGGCTATAAACTGGGGATTAACGAGCACTGTGCTCGATCTATTCACGGACCTACTCCATGAAGTACGATTAAAGACTGAAGACGGAGGACTGGTGAGCACTTCGCTCAAAACTTTCACGGATCTGCTCCATGAAACACTAGATTGACTTGATTGGAAGAAGAGCACTACGCTCCGATCTTTGCTGAATTGTAGAAACAGCAAATTGAACGAGGAAATTCGAAGAAGATCCTGCTTCGATCTTGTTACTCCTCTGCGGAGTAACGATCCTCTACGGATCTGTCGTTGGAGACGAACGCGGAGCAGCTCAGCGTGACTCGCCGGTGCCGGAAGCTGCTGCGGTGGCATAGCTCCCTCACCGGCGCTCTGATACCATGTCGGATTATGGATTGACAGTGAAGAGGTCAAGAACATAGGAGATAAAAGATGAAAGCTGAATGTTTATTTCTATTCAACGAGGCTTACTTAGCATTGAAGTGTACAGAAGTATATATACATAGGAGAAAGAAGATGGAGATAGAAAAGTAAATGTGTAAATACACTAATACCCCTAACATCTATCCTCTAACATCTATGATTTTTACATTTAAATTTAATGGTATATCTTTTGAACTTGTTCACAATAGTTGAATGATAGAAAAAGTATGTTTTTCCCTTATATATCATAAAATTCCAAATGTCAAAATATAATTGATTACAGATATCATCTCCTTGTTTAACAATTTATTTACATGTTTCATTTGTTCTTAATAGATTTTTTACTTGAAAAGATTAATTAATATTTAAAAAAAAACCAGACAACTTTAATTAAAAAACAAATCAAACAATCATAAAAAACATATTTGAAAACCAGCTAGGAATTAAATCACAGTACTCAATCAACACATAGCTAGGAATACTCAAAGATTTCTTGGCCACAACGTGAGCTGGCATATTCAGCTCATGACGCACAAACTGAAGGGAAGCAGACTCAAAATGATCCATCAGCGCGCGGATCTCCTGCAATATAGCACCATAAGGAGAACCATTGCCACCCGGGGAAACTCCTGTCATAACCACTTGAGCATCCGACTCAATTATCACCCGACTCTATCCCCTTTGCTTTAACCAACTTAGAGCTTCTTGGACCCCCATAGCTTCGGCATCATGAACTGCTAGGAGCCCTTCAATCCGTTTCATGACAACACCTTAGACAACTCCTTCAGCCGTTCGCACCACCCAACCAATGCCAGTCCGTCGGTGTTCAAAGTCAAGAGCAGCATCAATGTTAACTTTTAAATAGCCCATAAGAGGAGGTGACCAAAGATCATCATGCAATGATTGCCCAGTACTTCGGCCATGCCCCTGCATAGTATCATGAACATGTTTCCAGGATTCCATAAACAGAGAAGCATGATTAATCAAAGTATGTAACAGGGTTTTTACAGTGATTATGCCAAACAATGTCATTCCTATTATTCCATATAAACCAACAGACCATTACTACTTTCTCACACAACTCACTCGATAAACAGCTCCACATATCTAACACCCAATCATGAATAAAATCCGCCAAGCTCAAACTCCACTCAGGATTCACTACTCTCCAACAAGCATGGGCAAAATAAACTACAATTTGCAAACAGATGGACTGCCGATTCCTCTACCATACCACACAAGGAACAAACAGGCTCACATTGAACATGTTTTATCATCAAAACATCCTTTGTCAGAAGATTCATAGAACACAAAGCCCAAAAAGATACATTTAACCTTGGAGGAATGTTTAATTTCCACACCCCCTTCCAGGCATAATCTCGAGCATCATTACACAATCCCTTTGTTAACCTATAAGCACTCCGAACTGAATATGCCCCATTATCTTCCTTGGCCCAAAAAACAGAATCTTCCATTGGTAAAATATGGATAGGTAAACTAAGAATAAGATTTACATCCCTCTCACAAAAAAGTATCTTTTATTAAATCCACATCCCACACCACAGTACCCGGACAAAATAAGGATTTTACACAGGTTAATTAATATTATAGATTAAAATGATTTAGTGTTGCTTAATGAAGTAGTTAATGCCATATTAATTTGTGTTTTTCTCAGTGAAAGGAACCCCCTAGCTGGTGCAGAACTTGGAAGTTTCAATCAAAAGTCTATTTCAATGCTCTTTTTAATATAAAGTTAATACCTAAAATGGTCCTCGACTATATTGGTTTTTTCTCAATTTCATCTTAAATAAACGATTTTGGTGACCGAATATAGCCTCATACTTTTGTATTTTTACTCAATGTACTCCTCCATTTATTATTCCGTCAAATTGGTGTTAAATAGAGGGACAATTACGTAATTTCAATATTGGCCTCTTTTTTCTCCCAAACCTACTTAGTGTGAAATCCCTCTTTCTTTTATAAATAACTCCCAGAATTGAAATATACACATAATACATACATATGGAGACATAACAAACGGAGAACTACATTGAGTAAAAATACAAAAGTCTAGGACTACATTGGGTCACCAAAATAATTTAGGACGAAATTGAGAAAACCCACTATAGTTGATTGAGGACCATTTTGAATATTAACTCTTTTAATATATATTGTATTGTGGTTATTAGAAAATCTATTAGAACACTTGGGTTTATATATATATATATATATATATATATATATATATATATATCCTTGTAATTCAATACTATATTACAATATTTTAATGCTAGTCATATCAATTTTTTTAATTATATTTTATTGTACATTTTTTTTAGTTAGTTTTAATACTTGAATAACATATAAAAATATTTACAACCACCAGGAAACATAATATTTATTGATGCATTTTGAATTTAACAGTAGATTCTTTTGAAACAATTTCATAATATTCGTCACCAATAACATAATACATGACAAATATAACGACATATAAAACGTCAACAAATATATATTTAGTGACACATTTAATATTATGTCAATAAATATTTTTTGGCGCTTTCTCAATTTTCGTCGCCAATCATTATCATTAATGACAAGTATAAAAAATATAAAGCATCAGTAAAACTCTATTTAATATCTTTTTTTTAACTTCGCCGTGCATACTTTTGCTGACATTTTATTACATATTCGTCACCAATAATACCAACTTTTGTATGACATAATTTAAGGTATGAAAAAATGTTGGAAATTATGATGTTTAACAACAAAAATTCAATTTCGTCATAGTACCTTTCCATACGCCGCAAGCACGACGATTATGGTGACGATTTTATTTCGTCAATCTTTCCATACGTCGCAAGCACGAAGATCATGGTGACATTTTTATTTCGTCACTAATAATTATTGCTGACATTTTTCTTACATTTACTTGCGTTTGAAATGTCGACACATGTGCAATTTCTTGTAGTGGGGGCTACTCAACCTAAGTCCAACTCTACTAGATGATTACCAAGATTACAAAATCGATTGAACAGATTTATCCATACACACTATGGTCTAATCTTTCATATCAACTCAATATAATCTTCATCATCTTCTTGAGTTGGTACGTTGCAAGCTAATTCTCACTTCGAGCTTCAACAAATGCAACCATTTCTTCAACAAGAATTTTTCATTCACTGGACAGCCTTTGAATACCTTTCAAAATAATACTGACATGAACAATAATAGAATAAATTTCCTTGAGTAATATTCAGACCTGAAGTACTGGATTTCCTTGTACTACCCAGACCTTCCTGCCATCTTTACTAATAGCCATTTTGGTTCCCTCGACTATTAGGTAATGCTTAATTTAGTCCCTCGACAATAAAAGTACCCAATTTAGTCCTCTAACTTGTAAAGTTATACCCAATTTGGTCCTCCGTTACAATTGTCATCCATCCACTGTTATAAAGAGAGGTAAAAACGTCATTTTTAATAGTTGCGGGATCAAAATGGGTACTTAATAGTTGAGGGACCAAAATGGGTACTAATTATTATTATTATTATTATTATTATTATTATTATTATTATTATTGATATTGGGATAATTTTTTCCGCACCATATTACTTCCTACGTATTATTTTAAAAACTAAAATGTAAACTACTAAAGTTTGTCTGTTTGCCCTTAGATGTGGTGTGCGTTAATTGACTAAAAGTACGTAAGATCCACAGGCTTGTCTTGATTATGGGTGTGTAAGCTTCGGTAAATTTTTGGTTAACGGATCGAAATGACGAAGTTCAGTTTAACCATTTTTAACGGAACTTTATCAGTTCAGTTAATAATTAAATATTTTTAAAAATTTCGGTTAATGGTTAATTGTGTTCGAAATTGTCAATTAACTATTTTAATTGAACTTTTTCGGTTCGGTTAATGGTTAAAAGTTTTTTAAAATTTTGGTTAACAGTTAATTGGGTTCAAAATTGTCGGTTACCTATTTTTAACTGAACATTTTCGGTTCGATTAATGGTTAAAGGTTTTTTAAAATTTCGGTTAACTATTAATTGGATTTGAAATTGTCGGTAAACCATTTTTAACTGAACTTTTTCGGTTCGGTTAATGGTAAAAGATTTTTAAAAATTTCGGTTAACAGTTAATTGGGTTCAAAATTGTCGGTTAACCAAAATTTTAAATATATAAATAAATAAATATATATATAATCTAATATGTAAAATCTCTATAAATTTGTAATCTTTTATGATATTGTTTTGTATATTTTCTTATGGATTTATTATTATATGTATTATTTTAATTAGATTTATTATTATAGGTATTATTTTTAGGATTTAGAACTTTAGCTTCAAAAAATTCAGTTTGGTTAACGGTGAAAGTTTTAAAAACATCAGTTAACCGATTACACACCCATAGTCTTGATATACAAAACTAAACAATGAGACATTGTCCCAATAATAATAATAATAATAATAATAATAATAACAATAACAATAACAATAAGACGATGACGATGACGATGACGATAACGATGACGATGATGATGATGATAATAAAAAAAAATTAGTACCCATTTTGGTCCCTCGACTATTGAAAATGACGTTTTTGCCCCTCTTTATAACGGCAGATGGATGTCAATTGTAATGGAGGATCAAATCGGGTATAATTTTACAAGTTAGATGACTAAATTGGGTATTTTTGTTGTCGATGGACTAAATTAAGTATTACCTAATAGTCGAGGGACCAAAATGGGTATTAACTCTATAAAGAGATATGTAGACTTATCGTATCTGAAAAATAATATGCAAGATTTTCTTAAGATAAGGAGAAACACCCATCTCAAACTAATCTGTAAGATTTCCTCAAATCAAGGAGAAATACCCATCTCAAACAAATCTCATGAAACCTAAATAATCAGTTAAAATTCATGCTATATATTGCTGCTCCATTCACGCCATCTTGCAGTCTAAATTAAATTATGCTCCTTAATTAAACTAAGATAATTTTGACAAATAATTAGCCAAAAACATGTGTATCATTCGTACACTTACAATATCTCTTTGACAATTATTTGTGAAAAACAACACACATACATTCTTAAGGCTATAAGAAATTATTATTAGAATTTTATTAAAACAAAAGCCTTAAAGACATTTTGTGTAGACAAGCAAAGCATCATATTAATAAAGATAACTAGAGACTAAGAATAACTAAAGAAATTTGCCAAGAAACCGTTATCCAACCACCATAATCTTGATCATATCAATCCCACATCCATACAACATCCATACACCATATCAATAAGACAATAACCATAATCAATAATCATAACCATCATCCATCAATAATCATAATCAACATCAATAACCATCATCAATAATCATAACCAAGCAGAACATCCATAGAATAATTAGTAACCTTAACCATACAAAACATCCATAGAATAATCCAAGAGAAATAATCCAAGAATCATAAATAAGCAAACAATCACAAACAAAAAATCATAAACATCCAAATGCCAATAAATATCAAATACCAAAATCCAAAGATACCACTTTTTAAGTCTTTGCTTGCTCCCCCTCAAATGTGTATCTCCCCCTTTTTGATAAACATTGACAGAGGGTGTGATCATCTAGGATGTGGAGCTGATGCAGCAGGATCTTCAAGAAAAGAGATTCGAACATCCTGAGTAGCCTCAGGTCTAAAAAGCATCAATAAATCATCAATCAATTTCAAGTAGCAAACTTTATACCAACATGTCTTGTCTTTTTGCTTTTGCTCCTTTCTCATCAAAATACTACTCCCCCTTCTCAAATAAATGAAAAAGAAAGCAATCTTAGCTGCATGAATAGCCTCAAAGTCTAGAAATCCTTCTCAAGTCAGCAAGACTTTGCTCTAGTTCAAAAGCAACAATCTGTAGTAGCAACAGAAGGCCGGTGCACTACCTACAACCGAGAGGTTGGAGGTTCGATCCTCAAACCCTTGGGTTTAAGCCGGTCAGCTATGGGTAACCTAGGCTGGTTTACCTCCTTGTGGTGTCACATGGCGAGGAAAAAACCTCGTTAAAAGAACAGAAGGCCGGTGCACCAGAAGTAGGCACTGTAGAAGCAACAAATGGATCTCCAAATACATGGACATAGACAAGACAAAGAGAATCTCTATTATCAAAATGATGACTTTAATACAACCTGGGATCATTAGTATAATTTCCTTCAGTCTTTGTGATTGTTTCATCTTCATATGGTCGAGAGCCTTGAGCACTTAGAATGCTAAAAATCATCACTAAAATCAGCGATTTCATCTCTCGGGATAAGTTTCTTAGTTGTAACAAAGACAACTCCAGAATTTTATTTTATTTTCTTGAATCTTTTGCCACAAAAACCTGTACAAGTGGAATACAAACAAGAGGCCCAAAACTAGGTACAAGCAACTTGAGAGCAAGTCAACAAATAACACAAAAGCACTTACATATACAAATTCAGGAATTGTCAAGTTGAGACAGAAAAAGCAGAAAGATCAGCAAATAAAGCAGATACAAACAATAAACACATTCAAGTAAATCATATACATGCACATATTCATAACATTTAGCACAAAGGGAACACAATGCTGGAAATAATTTTAAAAAAACCCAAGAAAATGGACGAAATAGAAAATCCACAATATACAAATAAATAATTCCAAGAATTTAAACCTACACAAAGGTTAGATAAACCTGGAATAACACAGGGACGAAGAAGGACGAATTTGGGGTAGTTGTAAGCACGAGTCGAGTTGCCCCTGTCCTTAAAACCTTATTTACCGCCTCCTGGGATGCTGGAGCGTTGCGGTCTAGGTTTCCCACGATAAAACGTACTACGATCCCTGCGTTTGAGCAACAAACTTGGGACCCGGCGAACGAGAACGTGGGATGAACACAGGTGTCTAGAATGAAAAAGGAGCAGAGTTTCGCGGTGAAAACTTGGTTAATTTCATTGTGTTGTAAAATGCTCATGCTCCACCTGGTAATTTATTCGCATCGGAAACTATTCTAGGAGAAGTTCGAATCCGTTCCGTTCGGATGTTGATTGGTCTTGGTTTTACATGGTTTACGTGTTATTGGTTCCCGGAAGAGTTAATATCTCAATTAGCTAAACCCCTTCTTACCCTGCCTTTGGATTCGTATTTTGTTCGTACACAATCAACAGAGGCCTTCCCGACATATGTTGCAACGTCTCCAATAGCATGCTCTTACTTCGTCTTTCCCTTAATAAGTCATCAAATTTGGTGCTTTTTGGTCACAAAGGACGAAATACAATCGATTCCTCCATTTAAGTGGTTCTCGCTTCTTCTTGTTCCTGTTCCTAACTCTGGCATTTTCCATACTTCATGGGTGCAACATCAACAAATTCGCTCATGATCAAGCTACAACCTAAGATCTATGACTCGCCCTCTCGCTGATGTTCTTCTTGTTCTTGTTCCTAACTCTGGCATTTTCCATACTTCATGGGTGCAACATCAACAAATTCGCTCATGATCAAGCTACAACCTAAGATCTATGACTCCCCCTCTCGCTGATGTTTCGAGCATTGCCCAGCCTTGACGTGGCGAGAGAGGTATCCGATTTTCGGACTTCATCTTGTTCCTGCTCTGGCATTTTCCAACCTAAGATCTATGACTCGCCGCTCATATCTGGCATTTTCCAACCTAAGATCTATGACTCGCCGCTCATAATCAAGCTACAACCTAAGATCTATGACTCGCACTCTCGAGCATTGCCCAGCCTTGACGCGGCGAGAGAGGTATCCAATTTCCGGACGCCCAGCCTTGACGCGGCGAGAGAGGTATCCAATTTCCGGACTTCATGGGTGCAACATCAACAAATTCGCTCATGATCAAGCTACAACCTAAGATCTGGCATTTTCCAACCTAAGATCTATGACTCGCCGCTCATAATCAAGCTACAACCTAAGATCTATGACTCGCACTCTCGAGCATTGCCCAGCCTTGACGCGGCGAGAGAGGTATCCAATTTCCGGACTTCATGGGTGCAACATCAACAAATTCGCTCATGATCAAGCTACAACCTAAGATCTGGCATTTTCCAACCTAAGATCTATGACTCGCCGCTCATAATCAAGCTACAACCTAAGATCTATGACTCGCACTCTCGAGCATTGCCCAGCCTTGACGCGGCGAGAGAGGTATCCAATTTCCGGACTTCATGGGTGCAACATCAACAAATTCGCTCATGATCAAGCTACAACCTAAGATCTGGCATTTTCCAACCTAAGATCTATGACTCGCCGCTCATAATCAAGCTACAACCTAAGATCTATGACTCGCACTCTCGAGCATTGCCCAGCCTTGACGCGGCGAGAGAGGTATCCAATTTCCGGACTTCATGGGTGCAACATCAACAAATTCGCTCATGATCAAGCTACAACCTAAGATCTGGCATTTTCCAACCTAAGATCTATGACTCGCCGCTCATAATCAAGCTACAACCTAAGATCTATGACTCGCACTCTCGAGCATTGCCCAGCCTTGACGCGGCGAGAGAGGTATCCAATTTCCGGACTTCATGGGTGCAACATCAACAAATTCGCTCATGATCAAGCTACAACCTAAGATCTGGCATTTTCCAACCTAAGATCTATGACTCGCCGCTCATAATCAAGCTACAACCTAAGATCTATGACTCGCACTCTCGAGCATTGCCCAGCCTTGACGCGGCGAGAGAGGTATCCAATTTCCGGACTTCATGGGTGCAACATCAACAAATTCGCTCATGATCAAGCTACAACCTAAGATCTGGCATTTTCCAACCTAAGATCTATGACTCGCCGCTCATAATCAAGCTACAACCTAAGATCTATGACTCGCACTCTCGAGCATTGCCCAGCCTTGACGCGGCGAGAGAGGTATCCAATTTCCGGACTTCATGGGTGCAACATCAACAAATTCGCTCATGATCAAGCTACAACCTAAGATCTGGCATTTTCCAACCTAAGATCTATGACTCGCCGCTCATAATCAAGCTACAACCTAAGATCTATGACTCGCACTCTCGAGCATTGCCCAGCCTTGACGCGGCGAGAGAGGTATCCAATTTCCGGACTTCATGGGTGCAACATCAACAAATTCGCTCATGATCAAGCTACAACCTAAGATCTGGCATTTTCCAACCTAAGATCTATGACTCGCCGCTCATAATCAAGCTACAACCTAAGATCTATGACTCGCACTCTCGAGCATTGCCCAGCCTTGACGCGGCGAGAGAGGTATCCAATTTCCGGACTTCATGGGTGCAACATCAACAAATTCGCTCATGATCAAGCTACAACCTAAGATCTGGCATTTTCCAACCTAAGATCTATGACTCGCCGCTCATAATCAAGCTACAACCTAAGATCTATGACTCGCACTCTCGAGCATTGCCCAGCCTTGACGCGGCGAGAGAGGTATCCAATTTCCGGACTTCATGGGTGCAACATCAACAAATTCGCTCATGATCAAGCTACAACCTAAGATCTGGCATTTTCCAACCTAAGATCTATGACTCGCCGCTCATAATCAAGCTACAACCTAAGATCTATGACTCGCACTCTCGAGCATTGCCCAGCCTTGACGCGGCGAGAGAGGTATCCAATTTCCGGACTTCATGGGTGCAACATCAACAAATTCGCTCATGATCAAGCTACAACCTAAGATCTGGCATTTTCCAACCTAAGATCTATGACTCGCCGCTCATAATCAAGCTACAACCTAAGATCTATGACTCGCACTCTCGAGCATTGCCCAGCCTTGACGCGGCGAGAGAGGTATCCAATTTCCGGACTTCATGGGTGCAACATCAACAAATTCGCTCATGATCAAGCTACAACCTAAGATCTGGCATTTTCCAACCTAAGATCTATGACTCGCCGCTCATAATCAAGCTACAACCTAAGATCTATGACTCGCACTCTCGAGCATTGCCCAGCCTTGACGCGGCGAGAGAGGTATCCAATTTCCGGACTTCATGGGTGCAACATCAACAAATTCGCTCATGATCAAGCTACAACCTAAGATCTGGCATTTTCCAACCTAAGATCTATGACTCGCCGCTCATAATCAAGCTACAACCTAAGATCTATGACTCGCACTCTCGAGCATTGCCCAGCCTTGACGCGGCGAGAGAGGTATCCAATTTCCGGACTTCATGGGTGCAACATCAACAAATTCGCTCATGATCAAGCTACAACCTAAGATCTGGCATTTTCCAACCTAAGATCTATGACTCGCCGCTCATAATCAAGCTACAACCTAAGATCTATGACTCGCACTCTCGAGCATTGCCCAGCCTTGACGCGGCGAGAGAGGTATCCAATTTCCGGACTTCATGGGTGCAACATCAACAAATTCGCTCATGATCAAGCTACAACCTAAGATCTGGCATTTTCCAACCTAAGATCTATGACTCGCCGCTCATAATCAAGCTACAACCTAAGATCTATGACTCGCACTCTCGAGCATTGCCCAGCCTTGACGCGGCGAGAGAGGTATCCAATTTCCGGACTTCATGGGTGCAACATCAACAAATTCGCTCATGATCAAGCTACAACCTAAGATCTGGCATTTTCCAACCTAAGATCTATGACTCGCCGCTCATAATCAAGCTACAACCTAAGATCTATGACTCGCACTCTCGAGCATTGCCCAGCCTTGACGCGGCGAGAGAGGTATCCAATTTCCGGACTTCATGGGTGCAACATCAACAAATTCGCTCATGATCAAGCTACAACCTAAGATCTGGCATTTTCCAACCTAAGATCTATGACTCGCCGCTCATAATCAAGCTACAACCTAAGATCTATGACTCGCACTCTCGAGCATTGCCCAGCCTTGACGCGGCGAGAGAGGTATCCAATTTCCGGACTTCATGGGTGCAACATCAACAAATTCGCTCATGATCAAGCTACAACCTAAGATCTGGCATTTTCCAACCTAAGATCTATGACTCGCCGCTCATAATCAAGCTACAACCTAAGATCTATGACTCGCACTCTCGAGCATTGCCCAGCCTTGACGCGGCGAGAGAGGTATCCAATTTCCGGACTTCATGGGTGCAACATCAACAAATTCGCTCATGATCAAGCTACAACCTAAGATCTGGCATTTTCCAACCTAAGATCTATGACTCGCCGCTCATAATCAAGCTACAACCTAAGATCTATGACTCGCACTCTCGAGCATTGCCCAGCCTTGACGCGGCGAGAGAGGTATCCAATTTCCGGACTTCATGGGTGCAACATCAACAAATTCGCTCATGATCAAGCTACAACCTAAGATCTGGCATTTTCCAACCTAAGATCTATGACTCGCCGCTCATAATCAAGCTACAACCTAAGATCTATGACTCGCACTCTCGAGCATTGCCCAGCCTTGACGCGGCGAGAGAGGTATCCAATTTCCGGACTTCATGGGTGCAACATCAACAAATTCGCTCATGATCAAGCTACAACCTAAGATCTGGCATTTTCCAACCTAAGATCTATGACTCGCCGCTCATAATCAAGCTACAACCTAAGATCTATGACTCGCACTCTCGAGCATTGCCCAGCCTTGACGCGGCGAGAGAGGTATCCAATTTCCGGACTTCATGGGTGCAACATCAACAAATTCGCTCATGATCAAGCTACAACCTAAGCTCTGGCATTTTCCAACCTAAGATCTATGACTCGCCGCTCATAATCAAGCTACAACCTAAGATCTATGACTCGCACTCTCGAGCATTGCCCAGCCTTGACGCGGCGAGAGAGGTATCCAATTTCCGGACTTCATGGGTGCAACATCAACAAATTCGCTCATGATCAAGCTACAACCTCAGCTCTGGCATTTTCCAACCTAAGATCTATGACTCGCCGCTCATAATCAAGCTACAACCTAAGATCTATGACTCGCACTCTCGAGCATTGCCCAGCCTTGACGCGGCGAGAGAGGTATCCAATTTCCGGACTTCATGGGTGCAACATCAACAAATTCGCTCATGATCAAGCTACAACCTAAGATCTGGCATTTTCCAACCTAAGATCTATGACTCGCCGCTCATAATCAAGCTACAACCTAAGATCTATGACTCGCACTCTCGAGCATTGCCCAGCCTTGACGCGGCGAGAGAGGTATCCAATTTCCGGACGCCCAGCCTTGACGCGGCGAGAGAGGTATCCAATTTCCGGACTTCATGGGTGCAACATCAACAAATTCGCTCATGATCAAGCTACAACCTAAGATCTGGCATTTTCCAACCTAAGATCTATGACTCGCCGCTCATATCTGGCATTTTCCAACCTAAGATCTATGACTCGCCGCTCATAATCAAGCTACAACCTAAGATCTATGACTCGCACTCTCGAGCATTGCCCAGCCTTGACGCGGCGAGAGAGGTATCCAATTTCCGGACGCCCAGCCTTGACGCGGCGAGAGAGGTATCCAATTTCCGGACTTCATGGGTGCAACATCAACAAATTCGCTCATGATCAAGCTACAACCTAAGATCTATGACTCGCCCTCTCGATGATGTCTCGCCCAGCCTTGACGCGGCGAGAGAGGTATCCTATTTCCGAACAACATTCGTACCCGCAGGTGCCGGCGTACACGAGTAGTTTGGGATTTGATTTGCACCCCCCTACGCGCGAGAGAGCGCATCTGTGCTATACAAGTTAACAAGTCATAAAAAGACCCTTGTATATATAGTGGGTCAAATCTTCATTCCCAACCAATGTGGGACAAAAGGCTTACTTAAAGCTTTTTCCACACAAAATCCATCTCAAATGGGTCTACTTTGAGAATCAATTTCTCATTCACCCATTATCCATTTTGAGCGTATAATATATCTATCTCTTCGTCTCACTACGAAGAATTCGAATCCACTTTGACCCGACCCAAATCGGATGTGGACCCTACATATATTTATACCACAAAATGGCCACTTAAAATGCCATTTATTCCAACAATCCCCCACATGAATGAAAATTGTTTTCAGGGTATTTTAGAAAATGGAAACAACTGTGTTCATCTCTCACATAGGTGATTCTTTCTCGAGTTTCCCGCAACTCTGATTCCTGCATGAGTTTCGCGCAACTCATATGTCCTCGAGTTTTGCATACTTCTCTCTCACATAGGTGATTCTTTCTCGAGTTTCCCGCAACTCAACATATGTCCATTGACATTGCATACATTGACCCCCACAGTGACGCACTCATTCCATAATTTAGTTGTCCCATTGAACCTAGGTGCCAACTAGAGAGAGCATCTATGCTATACAAGTTAACAAGTCATAAAAAGACCCTTGTATATATAGTAGGTCAAATCTTTATTCCCAACCAATGTGGGACAAAAGTCTTACTTAAAGCTTTTTCCACACAAAATCCATTTCAAATGGGTCTACTTTGAGAATCAATTTCTCATTCACCCATTATCCATTTTGAGCGTATAATATATCTATCTCTTCATCTCACTACGAAGAATCTGAATCCACTTTGACCCGACACAAATCGGATGTGGACCCTACATATATTTATACCACAAAATGGCCACTTAAAATGCCATTTATGCCATTTATTCCAACACACAACAAATATCCGACATGGTTATGACTGGACCAAACAAAGATCACACAAGAAACAAATATAGATGTCATCAAAGAAAGACTAGCAAATAGAAGTAAACTTAGATCAAAAAACAAAGAAAACACAGAGCTAGCAATCACCACATATTCAAACACGGAAGAAATTTCAACAGCGGTAGATAACAAAATAATAGATGTTACCGACTTCCCTGATTTTAACGGTTTAAGTTCTGTGGCTTCCAAGACTCCAAGATTGTAGTTACTAGATCATCCATTAACTTTTTATTATGGGTAAGCATATCTAGAACCCTTTGTTCAACCATGTGTGTCATAGATAACATCGCTACTTTTGAAATAGTAACACATTTAATTAGATAATAACAAAATTTATTCAATTTTAGAGATACCTGTTATTCCAAATTTCGATACTTAATCAACAAATTTGCATATTTTCTAAGCTAATTTCTCTATCCTTCACTAGTTACCGAACACCATTTTGCCTCCCTTGAGACGCTTTAAATGAGGCATTACATACAAACTCGACTTTCTTGACCCATACTTTCTTTACAAATGGAGTAATTTGCTTATGAGTATATTTCTCTAGTCTTTGATCTTTGTAAAAATAGAAACATTCTGGCCTTGTATGTCCCCGTAACTTGCAATAATGACAAACAGATTATAAGTCTTACAATTAATTTTAGTTTTTCTTACTTTGAAATAATTTTGCTGAGTTGTGCTAGATTTTGGTACATTTGTGTCTGCAACAGTAGCTATGACAAAGATGGTGTTGCTGTGATTTTTGTCTCCAGTAAATCCCAAACCAAACTTTGTGGTACATTTCCTTCCAGAATCAAGTATTTGATCCAAAGTGGATGTATTGTCCATCATCTTTATTCGTCGGTTTAGCATTTCTAGCACATGTTTCACCTTGTCTTCACGATCTAATCTAGCTTTTATAAGAATGTCTCTATCATAGACTTGATTTTTGTACACTTTTTGAGCATTCTCTAAAAATTTAATTTGACTAGACAATGAACAATTAACTTTTAATAAAATCTCCCATTTTGAGTACAATTTCTTATACTCTTGTTCAGACGAGGGAGTTGGTAGCTCTTTGTCTTTGACTGATGTATACTCTACACCTTCTGATTTTGACTCAAAACCAGCCACAACTGTGAATGCAACAAAATTTCCTAAAATTTCTTCTGTGTCAGATTCAGAGGGGTCTGACTCAAGTTAGTAATCACTTCATGTTAATGCAGACATCGAGTTTTTCCTCCTTAAATACGTGGGACACTCGGCTTGAACAAGCCCGTATCCTTCATATTTGTCGCAGCGAATCCCTTTGCTATTAGACTTTTCTTTTGACTGAGAATATTGTGATGATGAGTCTCTGTTGTGATTTGAACAACCATTTTTTGTTGTGTTCTTTGATGAACTTGAGCTTGTTTCTTTTTGTTTTTGTGGTTTTCCTCCACGCGAGTTGTTCTTTTGTTTCACCTGCTTCAAAATTTTTAAAAATTGTTTGGTTAGTAAAACAACAGGATCGTCATTAGTCTCATCAATGTCTTGCTTAGAATTATTTTCTTCAGTAGCAAAGGCAATATTTTTATCCTTTTTGTTGTGATTTGACAACAACTCAATTTTGTAGGTATGTAAATTTCCCATCAGCTAAGCCACAAATTTATCTTCCCAACCAACATGTTCTTGAATGGTTGTTACTTTCATTCTGAATTGTTGAGGTAAGCACTTGAGAATTTTCTTTACCAGTTTAGGTTGAGGGAGTGGTTCACCAATGACTATGGCGCGACTTGCAAGTTCCTGAACTCATGAATGAAATCTACTAGGGATTCATCTTCCTTCATTCTAAGTTGCTCAAAATCATTCTGGACATGCTTCGATTTTGACCGTTTCACTGAACTTCTACCTTCAGAAGTGGTTTCAAATATTTTCCATGCCTCTTTTGCAGAGTCACACCCGACAATAAGTGTGAATTGATCCTCATGCATCAATGAGAAGATTGTATCTAGTGCTTTGTTTTTGTAGTTAGCCAATGTAATTTCAGCATTTGACCATTTAAACCCAGGGTTTGCCACAGGTGGATTACCTACAGTTGGATGCTCCCATCCATTCAATACAGACCTCCATACTCTTTCACCTTTGGCCTTGAGATGCACTTTAGTGCGAGCGTTCCAGTAGGCATAGTTTGCCCCTGTTAATTCTGGTGACTTGTGTTTATCCATCTTAAAACACTCAACAATAGGTAAGCACGAAAAAAACAAAATAAATAAAACCACTAAAAACACATGCATAAGATGAGTTCTTTAGTTCAAGAAACACGAAACATCTAGATGTCTAAACTAATAAATTAAGTCCCCCGGACTCTGATACCAATTGTTAAATAGTGAGTCTTGAATGCAAAGAAAATCCTAATCGGTTCCTACTTAGATTTTAATCAAATTAATTATCTGTGTTAAGCTCTATATATGTTAGACACAGAAAAAAGAAGAAAATACAGAATAAAATAAATGCAGAAAAATAAAGGAACCGGGATATGTTTACGCAGTTCGATGAACTTCTCCAACATCTGGAGGGCTACTCAACGTAATCAACTCCACTAGATGATCACCAAGATTACAAAAGGGATTGAACAAATTTATCCATACACACTATGGTCTAATCTTTCATATCAACTCGATATTCATCTTCTTCTTAAGTTGGTACGTTGTAAGCCATTCTCACTTCAAGGTTCAACGAATGCAGCCATTTCTTCAACAAGAATTTTTCATTCACTGGACAGCCTTTAAATACCTTTCAAAATAATAATGAGATAAACAATAATAGAATAAATTTTTTTGAATAATATTCGGACTTAAAGTACTGGAATTCCTTGTATTGCCAAGAACTTCACGCCATCTTTATATAGAGAAATATGTGGACCTTTCATATCTGTAAGATTTCCTCAAATCAAGGAGAAATACCTATCTTAAATTAATCTCCTGAAGACTTCATAATCTGTTAAAATTCAGGCCACATATAGTTGCTCCATTCATGCCATCTTGCAGTCTAAATTAAATTAAGCTTCTTAATTAATTAAACTAAGATAATTTTGACAAATAATTAGTAAAAAACATGTGTATCATTTGTACACTTACAAACAACAACAACAACAACAATAATAATAATAATCATAAGTATGGGCATTTTGGTTTTTATACTACTTATTCTCTTTCATTTCTCATGTATACCAAACACTAACGGGACGTTTGGTTGGAGGGAATTACAATTATACTCTCACTTAATTCCTATATAATTTCGAAGACAACTAAATTCCTTTGTTTGGTTGGAAGGAATTGCAATTCTACAAAATTGTAATTTTCTCATTTTCATGGAATTATAATCCCATGTCCCCCCATGGAATTAAGACAAAATTGCCCCTCCTTTTTTAACATAAAATTTGATATCTAGCATTCCCTTCTAGATTATAGCGTGTATTTACTTTTTGGGGATGTGAGCTTATGAAGCTTAACATTCGATGAAGTATTTGCATGAAAATTAATTACAGTATGTCTAGTTCAAGAGATATGGTAAATGAGTGGTATTTGAATTTAATATGTTACTCCCTTTGTCCCATTTTATCTGTCATACTTACTATTCATTTGTCAAACCAACTCTTTCTTCTTTGTTTATTTTCTTTAGTATTTTTTTACTCATTTTTAAATTTGATTTTTAGTGTTTAATACGGAGTAGTACTTTTAGTGTAGTTTCTAAATATATAAATTTTTTATACTAATACTAAACTTAATATTATGAAAAATCCAATTAAAAATAACTCCGTCAAGTCTCGTTAACCGAACCAAACACATAAAATGGGACGGGGGAGTATATTTTTTTGTGTTTGAATAAGCAAATGGATCCGAGAGATATTTGTTATTTAAGATTAATAATAATAACAATAATAATAGTAATAGTAATAGTAATAGTAATAGTAATAGTACTAATAACAACAACAACAAAAACAACAATGGACATTTTAGACTTTATACTATTTATTTCTTTTCAATTCCCATGTATACCAAACATTGGAATTGAAATTCACAATAATTTTATTCCTGAAAAACAAACACACTTGAAGTTAAAGTCTCACTTTATTCCACATTATTATTTTCACATGAAATTGCAATTTATTTCCCACCCAATTCTTTCTATCCAACCAAACACCCTGTAAAATTAAAATTCTCACTTTTTCTCACACTATTCATCTCACATGGAATTATAATTCTTTTTCCCTATTTTCTTCCTTGCAACTAAACACCCTGTTAGTTGTGTGTTTGCGATAAAATGCTGATAACGTTTTGATTTATAAAAATATCATCTATTCTTTGATTCATTGAAGAAAAATTTTGACTCACTAAACAGGGCTAGTACATAATAGTTCAGATGGCATTTGAAATAAACAAGGTTAAAGAATATATTGTCTCAGGGCGAAATATTTCGCTTTTTGTAGGCAAGGTTAGAATATATTATATCAACTGCGTGCCTTCCCCTAATCCGATCCCCTAGCATTGCAAGGTTAAAGAATATATCATATCAGTTGCCTTCCCCTAGCATGTTAAATATGATGATGCATATAGTACGTGGCATCACGGTTAAATTAATGACTGATTTTACGAACCCCTCAAATCAAGTGGTTGGAAACACGATTTGTGTCTACAAACCCCGATGTTAGTTCACCTAATGGATAAAAATAAGGGGATTTCCAACAATGATTAAGTATAAAATTTCAACTATTAAAAAGAATTAATTTTAAAAATGTAAAAACTTGTGTGAGACTGTCTCACCGTGAGACGGGTCGGATTAAGATGCAAATGTAATACTTATATGCTCAAATGTAATACTAACCATGAATAATTTTTTTTGTTACTTATAAGGGTAAATGTAATACTTTTAAGGAAAAAAATTCAATACTTTTACATTTCGATTTAAAAGTATTACATTTTACCTCAAAAGTGTTATATTTTCCCTTATAAGTAGGGGAAACTTGTCAACATCACATATTATGAAAAATATATTACTTTTTCTCTTATAAGTAACAAAAATTGTATTCTTGATTAGTATTATATTTGAGCATATAAGTATGACATTTGCATGTTACTTCGACCCGACCCGACCCGTCTCATGAATTAAGATCCGTGAGACGGTCTCACACAAATGTGTACATCGTTCCCACTATAGGGCTCAGCTAAAGGCCTTCACACAATGACCCGACCCATCTCATGAAATGAGTGAAATTTTAGATTGCATGCTTGGTATTGTGAAACAATATTTACCTATCCAAAATATGACCAACAGGGGTTTTTGCTTTGTTTGAATATTCATAGCAGTGTATGGCACATTTTTACCATTCCTTGTAGATATTGTGGAGAATTTCACGTCTCCTGGTAGATTGCATTTTAAAAAATTTTGACCATTAGGTTGTGTGTATAGCTTAGATACTTTTGGCATCTAAATGAGAAGGGCTTGACCAAGAAATTGCTCGTGGATGAGCAACCTAAAGTGTGGAAACTTTGATAGACGCCAAAAGTACCTAACTTTTTGGACTAATTAAGAAAGGTTATTGTCAAATAAATGCTTTAAAGGACTCAATCTATAGTATAATTAGTATTTTCACGTTAAGGTGCTAAGAAATGCAAAAGTGCTTTGCATAGTATGTTTTAAAGGATTTTAACAGGTTTGAGAGCTTGGATAACCAAGGAATGACATGCATGGCGAAAGAGGAACAAACCCGACCTTGGTGCACGCAAAGACCAAACCCGAGCTAGCAGAAGAAACGAAGACAAGGGAATTTCACCCGTCCACGCCTCATTCACGCGTGTAGCACGCGTGGATGAATTCCAGTAGCTCTCCACGCGTGCCTACACACGTGAAGGCTGCGTGAACACAGCATCAGAATCCTGCGCGAAGTTGAGTATAAAAGGATCATTTTCAGCTTGGAGGATAGACTTTCGCATAGTTTTTACTTCCAATTTTTAGATTAGGGTTAGAGAGAGAACTTGGAGGAGGAGGAAGGAGAGGATTTGGATTGCTATTGTTTACATCTCATTTTGGGTATACTCTTCCCTTGCTCTTGTTTATTGCTCTTCGAACCTCTTTATTGAATCTTTTCTTCCTTTGATTTCGTTTCCACTTTCTATCGCTTTTGTTATTGCATCTTGATCTTAAATAGCTATGATGATTATGAAGCGCATGAAGGGCTAGATTTTAAGATAAGGGCTAGGATGGATGGAGTTTTGTATTCATGATTTGAAATGCTTATATGAGATTGGATTTCCTTTGATTTGCTGAAATTGTGTGTATGTTTATGTGTGTTCTTGTTGGATCGAGGGCCCCTATCCCTTCAAGAGTCTAGGATCACCCATTTGGCGAGATATCGCAAATGGGTGAGAGCCCACTGCTCACATCTCCCGCCCTTAATTTGGAAAGATGAGGTCCGGAGGGAACTCATAGGCAAGGTGTTTGATAAAATTTCCCAACCGACTGAGGATTGGGAACTTGAGTGTGACACCACTCAGGAATGTGTTCCGAGTTCCTTTAGTCAAGTAAATAGGTAAAACCAAGCCTCTGTTGTACGAAATGAAGCAAACTCCAATAGATCCTAGCCCCATCCGTCCTTTCTTCTCAGTGATTACTTAATTTACCCAACATTGCACTCATGACACCATTTCACTTTCCACTCTGTTCTTTTTCCCCTTTGCGTTACCTAAACAATGATAGATAGGAAGCTTGTACTCTCCAATTTGTCATCCTCGTGAGACCGACACTCGGGGAGTTTAGACTCTTCGTTTTATCACATTCCATTGCACACCTCACCCTAAAAACTAACACCTTCACTTATGAAGCTTAACATTTGATGAAGTATTTGCATGAAAATTAATTACAATATGTCAAGTTCAAGAGATAGGGTGGATGAGTGGTATTTGAATTTAATATGTTATTACTCCGTATACTTTTTGGTGTTTGAATATGCAAATGGATCCAAGAGATAATTGTTATTTAATAATAATAATAATAATAATAATAATAATAATAATAATAATGCCACTGAGCACAAGATACTTGGCCAAGTTGACTAATTTAATAGTGCAAACTAATATAGTATTTAAATCATAACCTAAAACTATATTTTTTAAAATCACAACTGATTTATCTCATTGCAATCCGTAGATATTGGCTGCCGCGTTACTCTCATCACTCAACAAGATTACAGGGTGTTAATAAAATCTGATTAATTTATTGATACAAAATATAAAAGAGACTGTCATAAGTCGTAACATACATATACGTAGTAGTATGGATGTTGGTTGTTTGAATTGGTTTATCTACCAATGACCACCCTAACACTTTCACACTGTCCAGGCACTCAATTGTCAAATCACGAAATTTCTTTCACGTGTAACAGAAACGATGAAAAACAGTAATTGAAGTTCAAAATTGGCAGGCTGCTTTTATTGACTTCAAGTAAATATATACAATCTTTGAGATAAAAGTCATGTTAACAAGTTGCAATACACTTACCTTCTCTCCTCAATTATTATAAATGAGGGCACAGATAGCATTTCAATTACCAACAAAGCCGAGTAAGCCACAAAGGAGTTTTGGAGTTCATGGCTACCCGTGCTTCTTTCGTTGCACCACTCGCCAAGAGGTAATTAAACACATATTTAATTATATTATTAGAATTTAAGTTCCATGGATGTGATGTACGATTATTGGTGTGGATGTGATGTTTTTACATTAAAGATTATAGGATAACACTTGTGTGAGGCCGTCTCACAGATCTTTGTTTGTGAGACAAGTCGGGTCGGGTCAAAGCACCATGCAAATATCATACTTATATGTGCAAATGTCATACTTATATGTTCAAATATAACACTAATCAAGAATACAAATTTTTGTTACTTATAAGAGAAAAAGTAATACATTCTTCATAATAAGTAATGTTGACAAGTACCCTTTACTTATAAAGGCAAATATAATACTTTTGAGGAAAAATGTAATACTTTTAAATCGAAATGTAAAAGTATTGTATTTTCCCTTAAAAGTATTAAATTTACCCTTATAAGTAACAAAAATTTTATTCCTGATTAGTATTACATTTGAGCATATAAGTATGACATTTGTGCATATAAGTGTTACATTTGCATCTTGACTCGACCCGGCCGTCTCATGGTGAGACTGTCTCACACAAGTTTTTGCCAAGATTATATTCTCATTTAATCATGCCCCTATAATATTGAATGCTATGCTATATATATATACATAGAGAGAGAAAGAGAGAGAGGAGGAAGGAGCAATGCTTAGGTAAAAACACATCCCCTCTAAAAAGTATGGACAAATTACACCATTAATCTTGATAAATTAAATGCTATGATCTTATTATTATTTAATTTTTAAGTTTTCAATAATTATAAAATTGACCATACTAAAACTCTCAATCATTAATGAATCATGATGGACAATTGGAATTAGTAGTTTAGTATTCACTTTTTATATTTTGATCTGACTATATATATATATATATATATATATATATATATATATATATATATATATATTATTTTTAGAGTTAATACTTCCAATGGTCCTCCGAGTATTAACGATTTACCAGCGGTGGTCCCTCAGCTTTTAAATAACCTCCAATGGTCCTCCAAGTTTTAAAAAATAACCACCCATGGTCCTAATTTTTGAAATAGCCCGGGTGTAATGGACCACGAGACGTCCTAAAAGGACCACGGATGACTATATTTTAAAATTTAGAGGATCATTGAAGGTCATTTAAAAGTCGAGAAACTATAATTGGCAAATCACTAATACTCGGAGGATCATTGGAGGTATTAACTTTTAATTTTAAACGATATTGAGACCCCAAAATTGTATGCCTATATATAGTAATTGTTTTTAATGGGCTCTAAAATTTTGAGGACTTGAGCAGTGACCAGCTGGACATATCCTGAAATTTTCCATTTACCACAGAGTAAAACTGTGGCCATGTTTGATCCATTGTTATACCATGGATCGAGATTTATGTTACATTATTGACCTTGAATTAGTTTAAAAATTACTTATAAACAAATTGAGAACGAATAACATATTAATTACAACGCATAACATGTTAACTATAGACAAATAATATGTTAATTATACTGCAGTCTACAGACACATAATATGTTATATGCAAACACAAATATTTTAACAACGTATTATATATGCTTAATTTGCATATTATGTGTTTGAAGTTATTATGCTATGTGAGTATGTGTCATGTTAACTTCAATATATTTAGACGTCCATAAATTGTTAATTGTATGTACAAAATATGTCAACTGCAGAAACAAATATTATGTTGGACCAAACTCTACAATACAAGGTAGACCCTGATCCATTGTATAATTTGGACAAATTATTGGTCCACACATCTATGTGGACCACGGTCCAAAACGATATCACAGAATTTTATGAGTTATAATAATATACATTCGTTTTTTTAATTGAAACAGTCATTTTATATCATCTCAAACTCAAGTCAAATAGATTGGCACAAAAGTGACCCTAGCACAAATCGGCCACAACGCCTTACACTTCATTGGCATCAAAGCCTAACAAGCCAAGCCTACTACAATGCACACTTTACCTTCAAGATCAAACAAACTTACCAAATCATTCCATACCGCCGTTCCTTTTACACTTCTAATGGGTCCCTCCCCTTGCACAGTCCAATCACATGCATGATCCAAACAATTAATAGAACATTGCCCCATACTAGGTGTGGGACCGATGCCCCTTACCAAACCCATATTGTCCCTTCAGTGTCCTCACCCATAGGAAGCCCCCCAACTCCCCCGTGCAGAGCCTCACATTTTTGACCGAGGGGGAGCCACCCGGATGACTCTCTAAGCAATGAGACGCACCCTTAAATTGCGTACATTATGATTTAAAATAATGTATTTTATATGCGTGTTAGAATAATGGACATTATGAGTTAAAATAATGAAATTTCTGTGATAAGATAATTTATTTTATGTTTTAGAATAATTTACATTATTAGTTATAAAAATGTACAGTATAGCTGGTTATCTAAAAAAAAAAAAATTACACAAAATGAGGTTGTCATTTTTGGACCGTGATCTACACATGCAGTTGTGTGGCCCTGTATACACTAACTATTGATAATTTGCCAATGTTTGACGATCGGATATAATTTGCAGGCTAGGAGGCAAAGTAGCCGTGATAACTGGTGGTGCGAGCGGAATCGGTGAAAGCACGGCGAGGTTATTCCTTAAGCATGGCGCAAAAGTGATCATCGCCGACATCCAGGACAATTTAGGCCAATCAATCTGCGACGAAATCGGCGACACAGACGCCTTGAGCTACGTCCACTGCGACGTCACGCTCGAAAAGGACGTGGAAAACGCGGTCAACGCCGCAGTCTCCAAGCACGGCAAGCTGGACATAATGTTCAGCAACGCCGGCGTCGGGGGAAAGCAAGACCAACGCATCCAAGACTCCGACTACGACAACTTCCGCCGCGTGTTCGACGTCAACGTCTACGGCGCGTTGGCGTGCGCGAAGCACGCCGCCGGAGTGATGGCCCCGGCGAAGAGGGGGAGCGTGATATTCACGGCCAGCGCCGCCACGGTGACGAGCGGAGAAATGCCGTACGCGTACTTGGCGTCGAAGCACGCGGTGGTGGGGATGGCGAAGAACTTGGGGGTGGAGATGGGGAAGTATGGGGTCAGAGTGAATTGCATTTCTCCGTTCATGGTGGCGACGCCGTTGCTTATGGGTGGGCTTGGGATGGAGGATAAGGGAAAGGTTGAAGACTTGGCGTGTGAATTAGCCAACTTGAAAGGGGTGGTGATGGAGGCTACGGACGTGGCGGAGGCGGCGGTGTTTCTCGGCAGTGATGAGTCAAAGTATATAAGTGGGATTAATGTTGTGATTGATGGTGGATATAGCACAACTAATGTTGCTCCTAGAGAAACCTTTAAGAAAGTATTTTCTTGAGGAATTTTTTTTTTCTTCCCAATTTTTGTTTTGTAACCAACTTTTTGTTTAGTTCAAGAACATCTTGATCAATTATATAATGGGAAGATAATGTTATTATCTCTTTCTAAATTTAGTTTTATAAACTTCAAACTCTTTCAACCAAATATTAAAACTCTTTATATTCCTGGGATGCCAATATATGAGTGCCTTCGTCACAAGTTAAAAAAATTTACTTAGCAATAAATATTATATTTATCATACCTATTACATTTTTTTCTCATAAATATTATATATTTTTTCCATAAGTAATTCATCAACTAACCCCTAAATAGTTATTTTATTTTTTTCCTTTTCTTTTTTAATTTTCCAACCAATCATAATTAGGGAGCATGAAAATCAAATTAAACTTATTAGGATATGAGTTATTTTTCATTAATTAGTGTAATGTTAAACACATCTCCTAAATTTCCCTTTCTAATATTCACCTCTTGATGTGACAATATTGGATTTTGGATGATTTTTATGTGAGACTGTTTCATGGATGTTTATTTATAATACGGGATAGGTATTGATTAAAATGCAATACTTATGATGGAAATTAAAAAAATGTAATACTAATATTGTATAAATTGATTTTTACTTATGAGAAAATTGAAAGTGTAATACTTGTGGCCCTAGCAATAGAACCAATATCAATCAATTGAGAAATTATATCATGGACTAGCTAGGGTGCATGTTGCATACTTGCATCATGAATTCGGGTTGATAAAAACTAAATAGTGCAAACTCAAGTATACACCATGAATCATATTTCACGTGAATTGTAATGTGTTTAATAGCATTGATGAGATTTAACCATGATATAGGTATGGTAGGGAAAATTTATAATATTAATTTTATAGAATGTCATTTTGAAATGACAGTGTTATTTATATTTTAGATCATTGTTAAGTTGTTGTATTGCATGTTGATACCGATTTGTAACTATATATACAAATTTGATTATGATAGTGCACCTACCCATTTAAGTATAAAAGAGCGATGAGTAAAGAGTGTTGTATCCTCATGAACGATTACTAGTATTAATTGTGACTTTTTCAAGTTGTAAAAATATGATGAGGAATCTAAGTATGTAATTAAAATAAAAGAAAAGAATAATAAACACCAAGATAAAAAGAGAAAATCAATTCAAAAGCAAAATCAAGGAAATTAACCAATTAATAAAGGGTACTTGAATGTATAAATCCGCGATCTCATTGACCACAATAAAAAGATGTTCAAAACAATTGCTTACGCTTGAGACCGTGACTCCTAGTTTATGCTAATATCTTTCTAAATAGTATTAACTTCTAATCTCTAGGTTGATTAATAAAAAATCTCTTCTAAAGTAAGAGCGTTAAAGATTGGTTAGATTGCATTAAAAATTTTAAGAGTTCTACTAAAGAATTTGATTCGAACACAGAGATTGTTGTCATCCTATCTCTAGGGATCCAATCAACTCCTTTCAATCATGTGGAATTAACACAATCTCTAGGGATCCAATCAACTCCTTTCAATCATGTGGAATTAACACATACAAAGGATATATTTATTACAGAATATATGCATCAAGCATGAATTTAGTAATTAAGTAGTTGGCAATTATTAATCTAAGAATAATGAAAAACAAGATTGGATCAACATATAAGCATTTGTACAAAGTCGAGAAAACAATTAAGTACTGATAGGTGACAGCTTAGAGAGCGGAGTCCAACACCCTACCATCGTAACATGACGTTAACTGATACGCAAGTATAAAGAAATAAAATTGCGCTTTCGCTACGATCTGTAGTTTTTGGCATAGAGGGAAACTTTTGATCCTGACAAGAACAAAGTCTCATCTTAGGACTCATCATAATTTCAAGTACTACCTACAAGCTTAGCCTCTAAACATTGAGGCAAAAACTAAAATGATCAAATAATTAAAATGTCACTCTAGAGATGTAAAGATGTCTCCAAAAACATGGTTGAAGTCGCCAAAAATATTTTGGATCATCTCTTTGAATTCTTGGGTTGAAATGTCCCCAAAAATTGTTATAATGATGTTTATGTAAAGGTTTGTGACCATTGACAAGCCCCTAACACGACTGTTATCGAAATCTTCCTATTTTCACCTCCCAAGTGTTTCAAGGAGACGTTGCCAGGCAACACAATCGACCGTAACACAACCGTTTCCTAGGTGTGTCAATTTCTTCCCGAGTTTTTCTTTATATTTAATTATAGTCCATGCATCTCAAAACCTTGAATATAAAAGTTGAAGAGGATTTCTAATTTCTATAAATTGAATAACTTCAAATGGTCTTCGTAGAAAGAGAATTTTCTAAGATATTATCAATATGTTCCAAGGTTGTGTCCTTGGGCATGTGAAAATCTTTATTGCTTTTTCACCCTGAGATGTAATCAATCTCTAAAAACTATGAACAATGAAGTTGCAAAGGATTGTCTAACCTTTCCATGGATACTTAAATCACTTCAATTTGAGTTCATATGACAGAGATGTGGTCAAAATACTCTTAGTATTTCATTTTTCAAAGGTAAAATATTAATTCATTGATTCAAAATAGAGAACATAAAAAAAAGCAGGAAATTAAAATTAATGGAAAACTATTCTGTACATTCTGACAAAGAACAAGCTTCCTTATCTATCAAATGGACCACTTTGTTCGCATAAGGTTTGACAAAATGAAAGCTAATCTTAACAACCAAAATTTAGTTTTTCCTTAATGTTGTCTATCATGTGGCCAAATGAAGAAACCACAGAAGGAGCAGATAGAACATTGAAGACCATGAGGGCATCCATTTCTTTCTGAAGCCTATCAGCATTTAAATTCTTTAGCTAGCTCAACATACACCTCTCTTACACCCATTGCTTCAACTTCTTTTGATTGAAATAAGCCATTCCAAGGAACTCCCTTAGTAGCGACAAAAGTACCTTGATTTCCGATAACAAATTAAAGTTAAATCCTATTCTGTCGTTTCTTGGTTAGCATCGATGTTAATCTTGAGAAATCCCTCAGAAGGTTTAGTCCACCTAGCATGCTGAATATTCATGGCATTTGTCATTTGGTTCTTAGCATGTTTGGCGCTCCTCCAGTTATGAAGAAAAGAGAGAGCACTATTGACAATATTACTGTAAGAGATTGAAATATTATTCTAGAGTTTGTTGTTTCTAGCCCCACAAATACTCCAACAAATCATTACCAAGAAACACTTATTTTCAGCTTCCAAATATTTGAAATTCTGAGAGACCCACTCAGTGAACACATGGCTTGAACATAAATAATTCCTCCAAATGAACTCAAGAATTACCATATATAATCTCTTTTCTTAGACATTACCATATATAATCTCTTTTCAAATTGCTAGGCAAAAGTTAACCTTAATGCCATAAATTATGTAGTTAATTATTGAGTGCAGAATATTAAAGAGCGTTCTTGGATTGAACTCACAATGGTGTGATGCCGAATAGTACAGTACCACGAACCCAGGAAAAAGAATTAAGTATAGCTAGCGTGAGGAAAAGAAAAAGTTCAAAATTGAATTGAATCAACATCCATACATGAAACAATATTTGTTTCATGCTAATACATTAGTGATAATATTGTAATTTTTAAATATTTATATTTTTTTGTATAATGCACTGCCTGCATTTCACAAGATCATACTAATCAAGAAAGAAAAATGTCTTTAATATGGACGTTCGCCCACATAGTTGCCTGGAGGGTAATAGTTGCAGGTGACAAACATCCAACCAGTTTTGCATGTAGCCCTAGCACAGCCAATACTCGAGGTGTCACGCCAAACCACCTGTGTATAATGGTGGCACTCTCCGCCGATGCAAGAATTCGACGCCTGGTCATAGTATTTCTTCTCATCCATCCACAACTTCACGGAATCCGCCGGAGACAATTCGGCAGAAGCCATTGCGATGTTTTCTCCGTATGGCCCTTGTGAGTGCTGCGCCACACAATCAGCAGACCTCTTGGTGGCATAGGATTCAGCGAAGTCTGCTAAGGTGGTGTTCCACTTAACCGGTGGAGCACCAACCGTTTCTCGGGCCACGTTATGTGCAGCAATAAACCCTTTAATGCAATCAGATTCACAGGCAGCCTGTCCAAAAGATGGTTGGGTAATGGCGGCTAAGGCAATTATGGCAATGAAGACCTGCAGAAAAGAAAACTCCATTTCCTTTTTATTGTGATTTGCAGATCAGATGCAATAAAAAGGAAAAGTAAGAGGAAATGGAAAAATGTAGTCTTTCTGCAAAGATGCAATATAATAATGGCCATTGGTATTGGGTTATAGGGTATTTATAGGAATGTATGTATCCTAAAAGAATGGATATCTTTTAATAATTTCTATGGCTTATAAATACAAGAATAATGGTGACCTCACAGATATTGATCAATGCATTTAATAAGTAAACACAAATATTTGTGGGTAGAGTATCTACAGGAAGAAAGTTAGGTAGGTAGGTTGAAAAAAATTGGTTCTCATATTTGTAAGGTTCCCATTGTCTTGCCAGAGAATTCTGTACGTGCTTAATTAAATCCATTCCTGTTGAATTTCCTTGCTCAGTGGATGTTCTTCTGCTGCTGGTGGGTATATATAGTTCTGAACAGATACTTATAGTTTTCAATTGCCTTGCACTTATCAAGCTAAGATAACCAAATCCAACATTCTCCTTGCCAATTGGCCATTCACCAAAGGCTTGGAATCAGTTATATATACTGAGATAATCAATTGAACACATAACATGCATGCCCAATTCAACATAATCTCTACTAATGTTGTGAAGAAGTCTGTGACCTGAATTTATGTACGCAGTCACTAGAATAATAGATGATCGAGATGTTTATAAATTAATTTGATCCAAAGACAGGGAATTAAACATAAATAGCCAATAATATCATAAAAAAATGAATACATACATACATATATATATATATATATATATATAAAAGAGTCATTTCCATTTTTGGTCCTATTGTTATTGGGGCATTGCCAATTTTGGTCCACTTCATTAATTTTTGCCACATTAGGACCAGTCTTATTTAGTTCTTGCCACTTTTAGTCTACCGTTAAAATTTTTGTCAAGTAACCGTCCAAAATAAGAACATTTTGGTATTTTCATGCTTTGATAATCTCCTTCACCCTTTGTAGTTGTCAATTATATAATGGGAAGATAAATGTCATTATCTCATTCTAAATTTATTTTTATAAACTTCAAACTCTTTTAACCAAATACTCCGTATTAAAACTTTATATTCCTAGGATGCCCATATATGAGTGCCTTCTTCACAAGATAAAAATATTTACTTAGCAATAAAAAAATATTCAATGCAAAAACTCATATGTGATCGTTCCACGAATCTTGATATGTGAGATAGGTTAGGTTTATCATACCTATTCCATTTTTCCTCATAAATATTATATTTTTTTTCCATAAGTAACTCTTCAACTAACCCCTAAATATTACATTTTAATTTATTTTATTTTTTCCTTTTCTTTTTTAACTTTCCAACCAATCAAAATTAGGGAGCATGAAAATCAAATTAAACGTAACCTATTAGGATATGAATTATTTTTCATTAATTAGTGTAATGTTAAACACATCTCCTAAATTTCCCTTTCTAGTATTCACCTCTTGATGTGACAATATTAGATTTTGGATGATTTTCATGTGAGATTGTTTCATGGATGTTTATTTATGAGACGGGTTAGGTATTAATTAAAATGCAATACTTATGATGAAAATTTAAAAAGTGTAATACTAATATTGCATAAATTGATTGCTACTTATGAAAGAATTAAAAGTGTAATACTTGTGGCCCTATAGAACCAATATCAATCAATTGAGAAATTATATCATGGACTAGGGTGCATGTTGCATCATGAATTCGGGTTGATAAAAAATAAATAGTGCAAACTCAAGTATACACCATGAATCATATTTCACTTGAACTGTAATGTGTTTAATAGCATTGATGAGATTTAACCACGATATAGTGAAATTGTATCGTGGATCTTGAATGTACAAGATGGCCTAAGGTTCCTACTACTTTTTATCAAGATGATTTATCTGAATTAATTAACAAATTATAAAACGATAAATAGAGTAAACGGACAATAAAACAAAGTAAACAAAACCAGACACCGGGAATTGTTTACGCAGTTCGGAGCTACACTCTTACGTCTGCGGGGCACTTCACGTCAACCCAATCCAATAGATGATCACAAGGGGTTACAAGGAGTCACAAAACAACCATAGAACATCTAATGGTTACAAAAACACTCCTATCTACGCCTTCATCATCTACTAGCTGACCAAGTGCATGCCACAAACATCCTTTAGCAAACCAGCAACATCAAACACTTCACCACTCTGTTTTAATACTCAATATAACAATAATAAAGTAGTATAGAACTCTCAAATTAATCTGGACCAAAATATATAGCGTGTAGAAAATTGGTAATGAATTCCATGAGTTTGAACTCTATTTATAGCCGAACCATTAAACATTATATCTTGAATTTTTGTAGCTGAGATCTCCTCAAAATAAGCTGCAACAAGAAGAGTAAATTTGAACAAAAATAGTGAATCATGAAGACCAAATTCAGTTTGAATAAAACTGCCCACTGGACTGCTCACTGGCGCTGATACAGTCTGCGTGGAGGGAACCCTGTCTTTGATCCAGAACTGATCCAGCGAACTGAAAAAAAAAAAACTAATAAAATAACCTATGTTTTTGACTAATAATTAGGACAATTAAACGTGGTCCAAATGTATGTGCATCATTTGTACACATACATATAGATATGAAAGGGAAAAATTATAATATTAATTTCATAGAATGTCATTTTGAAATGACAGTGTTATTTATATTTTAGATCATTGTTATGGTATTGCATGTTGATACCTATTTGTAATTATACAAATATGATTATGCTAGTGCACCTATCATTTTAAGTATAAAAGAGCGATGAGTAATGAGTGTTGTATCCCATGAACGATTACGAGTACTAATTGTGACTTTTTCAAGTCGTAAAAATATGATGAGCAATCAAGTATGTAATGAAAATATATAAAAGAAAAGAATAATAAACACCAAGATAAAAAGAGAAAATTAATTCAAAATAAAAATCAAGGAAATCAACCAATTAATAAAGGGTAGTTGAATGTATGAATCCCTTTAGGACTTCATTGACCACAATAAAAAAAAATGCCCAAAACAATTGCTTATATTTGAGACCGCTTGCACTCCTAGTTTATGCTAATATCTTTTTCAATAGTATTACCAACTAATCTCTAGGTTGATTATTCAAAAATCTCTTCTAAATTAAGAGCGTTAAAGATTGCATTAAAGATTTTGAGAGTTCTACTGAACAATTTGGTTCTAACACAGATGATTGTTGTCATTCTATCTCTAGGGATGCAATCAACTCCTTTCAATCATGTGGAATCAACAAATACAAAGGATATATTTATTACAGAATATATGCATGAATTTAGTAATTAAGTTAGCAATTATATATTAATCTACGAATAATGAAAAACAAGATTGGTTCAACATATAAACATTTGTGCAAAGGCCAGAGAACAATTGAGAACTGATGGGTGGCAGCTTAGAGAGTCGAGTCCAACACCCTACAATCGAAACATGACGCTGACTGATACGCAAGTATAAAGAAGTAAAATTGCGCCTTCGCTACGAGCTGTAGTTTTTTGCGTAGTGGGAAACTTTTGATCTGACAAGAACAAAGTCTTATCTTAGGGCTCATCATAATTTCAAGTACTACAAGTTTAGCCTCTAAATATTGAGGCAAAAACTAAAATGATCAAATAGTTAAAATGCCATTCTTGAGATGTAAAGATGTCTCCAAAAACGTGGTTGAAATCCCCAAAAATATTTTGGATCATCTCTTTGAATTCTTGGGTTGAAATGTCCCCAAAAATTGTTATAATGATGTTAATGTAAAGGTTTGTGGCCATTGACAAGCCCCTAACACGACTGTATCAGGTGTATCAAAATCTTCCTATTTTCACCTCCCAAGAGTTTCAAGGAGGCGTTGCTAGGCGACACAACCGACCCTAACACAACTGTTTCCTATGTGTGTCAATTTCTTCCCGAGTTTTTCTTTATATTTAATTTTAGTCCAATTATCTCAAAACTTTGAACATAAAAGTTGAAAGGATTTGTATAAATTTCCATGATGACTTGAATAATCTCAAATGGACTTCGTATGAAAGAGATTTTTCTAAGATATTATCAATATATTCCAAGGTTGTGTCATTGGGCATGTCAAAATCTTTCTTCCTTTTTCACCCTGAGATGTAACCAATCTCTAAAAACTATGAACAATAAAGTTGCAAAGGATTGTCTAATCTTTCCATGCATACTTGAACCACTTCAATTTGAATTCATATGAGAAAGATGTGGTCAAAATACTCTTAGTATTTCATTTTTCAAAGGTAAAAGATTAATTCATTGATTCAAAATAGAGAACATCAAACAAAGCAGGAAAATTAATGGAAAACCATTCTGTACATTTTGACAAATTAAAGAACAAGCTTCCCTATCTATCAAATGGACGACTTTGTTCGCATAAGGTTTGACAAAATGAAAGCTAATCTTAACAAAAAAAATTTACTTTTTCCTAAATGTCGTCTATCATGTGGCCAAATGAAGAAACCATAGAAGGAGCAGATAGAACATTGAAGACCTCTCTCTGTGAAGCCTATCAATATTTAAATTCTTTAGCTAGCTCAACACCTCTCTTGCACCCATTGCTTCAACTTCTTTTGGTTGAAATGAGCCATTCCAAGGAACTCCCTTAGTAGCTACAAAATTACCTTGATTTCGGATAACAAAGTTAAATCCTATTCTGTCGTTTTCTTGGTTAGCATCGATGTTAATCTTGAGAAATCCCTCAGAAGGTTTAGTCCACCTAGCATGCTGAATATTCATGGCATTTGTCATTTGGTTCTTAGCATGTTTGGCGCTCCTCCAGTTATGAAGAAAAGAGAGAGCCCTATTGACAATATTACTCTAATTGATTGAAATATTATTCTAGAGTTTGTTGTTTCTAGCCCCACAAATACTCCAACAAATCATTACCAAGAAACACTTATTTTCGGCTTCCAAATATTTGAAATTCTGAGAGACCCACTCAGTGAACACATTGGCTTTAACATAAATAATTCCTCCAAATGAACTCAAGAAACTTCTCGCGATAGCGCACTCGACGAACAAATGTAAATTAGATTTAGGATTACAATTACAGAGGTGACAAGTAGTGGAGTAGTTTATATGCATAGTAATCAATAGATCAACAGTTGGGAAACAATTTGAATAGGCTTGCCAAAAGAAACTCTTCGACATTTGGGGGTATGTTGAACTTCCACATAATTGTCTAGTCCAGAATATCAAAGTTTGGGAAACTCTCGGTCATTATTGTATAACAGTTTTTTTATCGAGTGTGTACCAATTTCCTCTCTAATCCAATATAGAGAATCTCTGGTTCTAATCCCAAGCAAAATAATTGTTCTATCACATTAATCTGTTAGTCAAGTAACGCGTCTAAGCATGCTTTCCTTTATATATAAATTATAGCTTTCATGTCTTTAGAAGGAACGACAAATTGATCTTATATAGAGCCCTTGGATATAGTGATTGAAGCGGTATAGTGGGGTGTGGTTGTGATTTTGTGTAGAGTATCCTCACACCGGATATCGTTATCGAAGGACCGACGATAGAAGTTGAGTAGTTTGTTTCTCAAGCACAAGGTACTAACCTACAGGCCATGATACGGGGATCATTTGATATGTTGACTATGTAATTTATGAAGATCAGAGCATTATGGAGAGATATGAGTCCAAATTATTTTGATTTGAAAATTTGAATGCCTAGAAATTTCATAGTATGAAAGGATAACCCCACATACTAGATTGACTGAAATAAAGGTTTAGTAGATTATTAATATCTGACAAATATTTATTTATTGATATATCTATTGATTAATTATATCTTGAAGACATTCGTCTATAAGACAAAATACTCAGTGGTGCACCAAAGTAATTATAATACATGCAAAATGACCAGATTTGATTTTTTTTTTTGAAATGGCTATAATATAATTCATTTTGTAATTGCAATGAATATGAGAGCAATTTATGAAATATGTTATCGACAAAATAATTGACTTTTATAATTGCTCAATCTAGATCTAGCTAGAGTTAGGCACAAGGAGTGCCCTGATTATTTGATATATAAAAGGACCAATAAAGAGCTAAGAAAAAATAATAAATAAGATTCCAAATGTTAGATTTTTTTTAATTTGTTCGTTTAATTTTCTAATAATGTTTGTATCAAATCTTAATATTAATCAATTCAACAAATGTGATAAAGTGTCATAAATACTCTTTTATTTTGATTAATTGTGCTTAGGTGACCTGACAAGGAATCTTTGATGTTATATATGAGATAAACAAGACACATTTTAACCATATCACCGGAGCATGAAGCTAGGATTGGAAGACCAACTTTGAAATTTTGAATGTGACCACAATTGTGTATAACAAATCTTTGCTAGCAAGGTTTAGTGTTTCTTCTATAAAGAGACATTTAGAGCGGTGGCCGTTCCCACAAGCCAAATGTTATATATTTTTATTGCATACTAATCACACAATCTCACTTTTCCTATGCCTTAATAAATCAAACTCTATGTCCATTCCTTCTATTCTTCGCCATTTCTTAACATTGCAATAGCCAACCATAATCATCTTATATCAAATTGCCCTTCTTTTCTTAGACATTACCATAATCTCTTCTCAAATTGCTAGGCAAAAGTTAACCTTAATGCCATAAATTATGTAGTTAATTATTGAGTGCAGAATATTAAAGAGAGTTCTTGGATTGAACTCACAATGGTGTGATGCCGAATATTACAGTATACCACGAACCCAGGAAAAAAAATTAAGTATAGCTAGCGAGAAGGAAAAGAAAAAGTTCAAAATTGAATTGAATCAACATCCATGCATGAAACAATATTTGTTTCATGCTAATACATTAGTGATAATATTGTAATTTTTAAATATTTATATTTTTTTTGTATAATGCACTGCCTGCATTTCACAAGATCATACTAATCAAGAAAGAAAATTGTCTTTAATATGGACGCTCGCCCACATAGTTGCCTGGAGGATAATAGTTGCAGGTGACAAACATCCAACCAGTTTTGCACGTAGCCCTAGCACAGCCAATACTCGTGGTGTCACGCCAAACCACCTGCGTATAATGGTGGCACTCTCCGCCGGTGCAAGAATTCGACGCCTGGTCATAGTATTTCTTCTCATCCATCCACAACTTCACGGAATCCGCCGGAGACAATTCGGCAGAAGCCATTGCGATGTTTTCCCCATATGGCCCTTGTGAGTGCTGCGCCGCACAGTCAGCAGACCTTTTGGTGGCATAGGATTCAGCGAAGTCTGCTAAGGTGGTGTTCTTGGTGGCATAGGATTCAGCGAAGTCTGCTAAGGTGGTGTTCCACTTAACCGGTGATTCAGCGAAGTCTGCTAAGGTGGTGTTCCACTTAACCGGTGGAGCGCCAACCGTTTCTCGGGCCGCGTTATGTGCAGCAATAAACCCTTTAATGCAATCAGATTCACAGGCGGCCTGTCCAAAAGATGGCTGGGTAATGGCGGCTAAGGCAATTATGGCAATGAAGACCTACAGAAAAGAAAACTCCATTTCCTTTTTATTATGATTTGCAGATCAGATGCAATAAAAAGGAAAAGTAAGAGGAAATGGAAAAATGTAGTCTTTCTGCAGAGATGCAATATAATAATGGACATTGGTATTGGGTTATAGGGTATTTATAGGAATGTATGTATCCTAAAAGAATGGATATCTTTTAATAATTTCTATGGCTTACAAATACAAGAATAATGGTCACCTCACAAATATTGATCAATGCATTTAATAAGGAAACACAAATATTTGTGGGTAGAGTATCTATAGGAAGAAAGTTAGGTAGGTAGGTTGAAAAAAATTGGTTCTGATATTTGTAAGGTTCCCATTGTCTTGCCAGACAATTCGGTACGTGCTTAAATTTAATACATTCCTGTTGAATTTCCTTGCTTAGTGGATGTTCTTCTGCTGCTAGTGGGTATAGTTCTGAACAGATACTTATAGTTTTCAATTGCCTTGCACTTACCAAGATAACCAAATCCAACATTCTCCATGCCAATTGGCCATTCACCAAAGGCTTGGAATCAGTTATATACTGAGATAATCAATTAAACACATAACATGCCCAATTGGCCAATTCAACATGCTTATTTGATAATTATGCTTTGAATAATAGATTTATGTAGTCACTAGAATAATAGATCGAGATGTTTATAAATTAATTTGATCCAAAGACAGGGTAAATATAGCATTCAAAGTTGAGCAACAAAGATTACAAATAAGGTAACTTTAATATCATTTCTCAAAGTTTTTTAACAAAGCTAGGTTACATTAAATATTTAATGCTACCTCATACACTGCACCCAGCACATGCTCTGTTGAATAATCTTACCTTAAATTTAGAATATTACTTAATGGAATTAATTCAATTTTTTGTCCTATATTTTATAGGTGACAATCCATTTTTAGTCTTTTTTGGGAAAAGGTACAAATAAGCCATCGAACTATTTGGGAATTAGCAATTAAGCCATCGAACTCAAATAAGCTTCAAATAAGCCACTGAACTCAGAAAAACAAAGCAATTAAGCCACTAAATCGGAAAAAAAAATAACAATCAACATTTTTTACGGTTCATTTGCCTATTCCGGCCACCGGCGACGACTTTTCCTGCTACCGTCGCCGCCGGAAGTTTTCGCCGGTCACCGGAAAAGTCGTCGCCGGTGGCCGGAATAGACAAATGGCCTGTTAAAAATGTTAATTGTTATTTTTTTCTTGATTTAGTGGCTTAATTGCTTAGTTTTCCTGAGTTCAGTGGCTTATTTGGAGCTTATTCGAGTTCGATGACTTAATTGCTAAGTTTTCCTAAGTTCAGTGGCTTATTTGGAGCTTATTCGAGTTTGATGGCTTAATTGCTGTTAAACAAAACACAGTGTAAACAAAAAGAAGAATGGAAGAAGGTGTGTCTTTCATTACTTAACCAGAGACGGTTATATACATATTAACATCCTAAAAAGAAGGAAACTCAAAGGTAATATATAACAAGGAAATATTACCAGCTAAATACAAAAGGAATATTACCTAAATAAAAGATATTTACTAAACATATGTGCATGGAAATATTGTTCACAATATTCTCTAATACCCCCCCTCAAGTTGGTGCATGCAAATTTTGTATGCCCAGCTTGCCCACCAAGAATTTAAACTGCTTCTGCCCCAACGCCTTGGTGAATATGTCAGCAAGTTGCAACGTTGTTGAAACGTAGGTGGGAGAAATAGTATTCTTCATAATCTCGTCTCTTACAAAGTGACAATCGACCTCTATATGTTTCGTACGCTCATGAAACACAGGATTATTTGCCATATGTAACGCTGCTTGACTGTCACAATAAAGCTTCATGGGTTGAGAGTGTGAAACATCCAAACTCGACAAAATCCCTCGCAACCATTTTATCTCACAAACTGTCATAGCCATGGACCTGTACTCAGCTTCAGCAGAAGATCGAGAGACTATTTGTTGCTTTTTGGTCTTCCACGAAATCGGAGATGTACCCAAGAACACTACCCATCCTGTAAGAGATCAACGTGTGATGGGGCAGCTTGCCCAATCTGCATCACACCAGCCATACAACCGTAAGTCATTATCTGCCCGCAAGAGAACACCTTGTCCTGGACTACCTTTCAAGTAGCTCACAACTCTCAAAGCTGCATCCCAGTGTTCATTTCGTGGTTGCTGCATAAATTGTGATAAAACATGAACAGAATATGCAATCTCAGGGCGAGTGAAACATTGATAAATTAGCCGACCAACCAAACGACGATAAGGTTCTGGATCCTCCAGCAACCTTCCATTCGCTAATGAGTAAGGTTCTGGATCCTCCAGCAACCTTCCATTCGCTAATGAGAGTTTCTGATTTTGTTCCATAGGAAAGTTGACAGGTTTCGAGAGTTTCTGATTTTGTTCCATAGGAAAGTTGACAGGTTTCGTTCCTAAGAGTCCCACCTCATCAAGAATATCCAAAGCATATTTCCGTTGACATAGATAAATCCATTTCGAACTTCTTGCAACTTCCACGCCTAAGAAATATTTTAGATATCCCAAATCCTTCATGTGAAAACATGCACTCAAGTAGGATTTGAACACTTGTATGGCATTGCAATTATTTCCAGAGATTATTAAATCATCAACATAGACTAGTACATTGAGTCGAGTAGTACCCCGTTTTAAGGTAAACAACGAGTAGTCATATAATGATTGAATGAACCCATACCTTCGCAATGCTGTTGATAGTTTTGCAAACCAACACCGAGGCGCTTGTTTAAGCCCATAGAGAGACTTCCTGACAACCCCTGACTTGTCAGTTTTAAACCCTGAGGGCATTTTCATATACACCTCTTCCTCCAGATCTCCATGAAGGAATGCATTATGCACATCCATTTGATGTAGTTCCCACCCCTTTGCAGCTGCTACCGCTAAAAACATTCTCACTGTGACCATCTTGGCTACGGGTGCAAATGTTTCTGTAAAATCAACACCTTCTACTTGATGATTCCCAAGGATCACTAGTCGGGCTTTATATCGCTCCACTGTGCCATCTGAATTATATTTTATTTTGTAAACCCACTTACACCCAAGAGCTTTCTTCCCCGGAGGCAAGGCAGATAATTCCCATGTCCCATTGTTGGATAAAGCATCAATTTCTTTTCGCATGGCTTCTCTCCAACGTTTGTCTTTCATCGCAACGGTAAAAGACTCTGGTTCATGGCCTGCAACAAGAGCTGCAAGAAACTCCCGATGTTGCAAGGAAAATTTATCACAGTTTACACTATGAGCTATTGGATAAGGCGTACCTGAGGGATGCGTTGCAACGGGTGAATCGGGAGATGGGCTCAATTTATAAGCAACATTAGTAACAAAATCACGCAATTTCACTGAGCGATATCGAGTTCGGTGCCCACGTCCTAATTGTTCCCCAAACTCTGTGTCATCTGCAACATCATTTGCCCCCCCCCCCCCCTTACTTCTAAATTCTCATTCTCAACTTCTTCATGCACTATTTCTGCTTGCTGTAAATCTTGGTTTGTGTGTGGCTCACATTCATTTTCAGACTCACAGTTATTTTCATATTCATCCACGCTTAACTCTTCATGCATGGCAGTGTTCTCTCCATTATTTCCTTCAAGAGAGCTAAGACCAAAAGGGAATTCTCCTTCACAGAAATTTACATCGCGTGATATAAAATATTCCTTTGTTTCTATATCATACACTTTCCACCCTTTCTTTCCGTACGGATACCCCACAAAAATACATTTTCTACTTCGGCTAGCAAACTTATCTCCCTTCGATTTTTGGTTATGAGCATAGCACAAAGAACCAAACACCCGCAAGTGATCATAGTGTGGAGGTTCTCCGTACAAAGCTTCATAAGGAGTCTTTCCGTTCAAAAGTGGAGTTGGCGTTCTATTTATCAAGTAACAAGCAGTTAGCACACATTCTCCCCAAAAATCAATGGGCAAACTTGCTTGAAATCGTAAAGCACGAGCAACATTCAGGATGTGCCGGTGCTTCCTTTCAACTCTTCCATTTTGCTGAGGTGTTCCTGTGCAAGAGCTTTGAAAAATAATTCCATGTTCCAAAAAATATTGTTTCAAACAAACAACCTCAGTTCCATTGTCACTTCGTACTATCTTAATCTGTTTATTAAATTGCCTTTCTACCATAGAAAAAAAATTGAGTAACACACAAGACACTTCCTTTTTATCCACGAGCAAGAATATCCAAACAGCACGAGAATAATCATCAACTATCGTTAAAAAATAAGAGGCACCACAAGAAGATTTAGCTTTGTAAGGCCCCCACAAATCACAATGTATAAGATCAAACATACTGGTTGCTTTATTATTACTCAAAGGAAATTGGTCTCTTGTTTGCTTAGCTCGTTGACATACATCGCATACCTTGTGCAACAAATTATTTCCATCACTAATATCAACTACGGGTACTAACTTTGTAACCTTTAGGGAAGGATGCCCCAAACGTTTATGCCATAACTCCAATGAGCCTCCACTATCAACTTTTGATACCCTTATGCTAGGTATTTTCCGGAAATAATAGAGCCCATTTCTCCGTTCACCCGCTCCAATCAGCATCCTCGAAGTGCGGTCTTGTATCACACACAAATCCTTAGTAAATTGAGCAATACAATTAGAGTCATCAATCAATTGTGACACAGAAATTAAATTGCAGTTCAACTCAGGTACTACGTCCGTCTGGCAACCCCACCCTTTTCAATCTTTCATCAAGATTCACCAGACCCTTCTTAGTTGCAACGGTACTACGTCCGTCTGGCAACCCCACAGGACACCCTGTCATATTGCTCACATTGTGCAAAATATTCACATTGCCCGTCATGTGATTGGATGCCCCTGTATCAATGATCCACGTATCATCTTTACCTGTCATTGTCTCATTCAATCCACCTTTACATGCGTTCAAAGCTGCCAAAAGAGTCTGCCATTGTTCATTGTTCAGTCCGGTAATCCTGTTATTTTTCTCCACCACCTCGGGATTGACTTCCTGATCATTACTTGCAGAGGTGTGCATAGCATTAGCCCGAACACCGCCTCCTTTCCCACGCCCAGCATATGCTCGTTGTGTTGCTTTGCCTCGTCCCCCACTTTTTCCTTCTCCTCTTGGCCTATCACCCCACCAATCAGGGTACCCAATTACCTGAAAACAAGTCGAAGCTTCATGCCCTGTCCTTTTACAGATAGAGCAGGTTATAGTCCTCTCTATCATATCTCCTTTTCCTTTAAATTTATTTCCCGTCTGCACATGCAACCCAATCGGTTCTCCTCGTTCTTCACTCACCCGTGCCATAGATTTAACTTTCTCATCGCGTATCACAATTCCATATGCTTTGTTTAGACTAGGGAGTGTGGTTCCGCCGCTAGGATATTTGAACGCACAGTACCGTACGTGATTTCATCCAACCCCATTAAAAATTGATGTAATTTCTCCTCCTCCCTGCGCTTATCAAGTCTTGTTGAGATGTTGCATTTGCATCCTCCACACTCACATATAGGCATCTGTTCATAGCTAGCCAAGTCATCCCACAACCCCTTCAACTTTCCAAAGTACCCGGCTATGGTCAATCCATGTTGTTTGCATTCACTCAGCTCAGTCTTTATTTGATGTATTCGCGGTCCATTCGGGACGGAGAATCGTTCTTTGATGTCATTCCATAGGTCTTTCGCATCTTCCATATGCGATATTGTAGACCTCAGTTCCAGTTCGACCGTGTTCTGAATCCATGATACAAGCATGGACTGCACAGTCCACCAATCCTCATACTCGATGGATTCTGGTTTCGGTTCTAAAATCGTTCCCTCCACGAAACCCCATTTGCGGCGAGCTCGTAGGGAGGTTTTCATGGCCCGTGCCCATTCATCATAATTTTCGTCACCTCACAGTCGAACTTGTGTGATAACATTCCCTGGGATGTCATTCGAGTTCAACTCATAAGGAGAGACAACCCTTTTCAATGGCTCTGTTTTCTTTATGTCACCCTCTCCATTCTCTGTGTTTGAACCTAGCTCTGATGCCATGATAAACAAAACACAGTGTAAACAGAAAGAAGAATGGAAGAAGGTGTGTCTTTCATTACTTAACATCCTAAAAAGAAGGAAACTCAAAGGTAATATATAACAAGGAAATATTACCAGCTAAATACAAAAGGAATATTACCTAAATAAAAGATATTTACTAAACATATGTGCATGGAAATACTCTTCACAATATTCTCTAATAATTGCTAATTCCCAAATAGTTCAATGGCTTATTTGTACCTTTTCCCATTTTTTTTATTAGAACATCCACTTTTGGTCTTAGTATTATTGTCACATGATCATTTTTGGTCCTTTATCAACAAATCAGTTTAAATATTGTTAAATACAAAGACATTTCGGTCTTCAATTATGAATGTTTTCAAAAAAATAAACATAAAAAATATAGTGGTTCAACATACTTTGTGTAAAAAAGATTAAAATGTCTTTGGGTTTAACGATATTTCAACGATTTTGTTGCTGGAGGACTAAAATTGGTTCTGCCACGATAATACTATGACCAAATGAGGATTTTCTAATAAAAAAAATGACTAAAAGTGAATTGTCACCTATAAATCTAAGACCAAAAATGAAATTAACTCTTACTTAAGGTAGGTAGCCCGCTAAACGGTAATTTATTGCGTTTTTTATTCAAGTTATATTTGTCAGAGTCTAATATTATCTTTGCTTAGTTGATTACTTTGCATATGTTTACAATTTGAATATAATAATCATTTCAAGAGCATACATATATCCTTGATTTGGTTTTCCAATATGTATGTACATATTTTGCACATTCTGACACTATTGTACACAAGAACATATTCGGGGTAATTTTTTACATGATTTTTGAAGAAATTTGACACATGCATATATTATTCTATATATATATATATATATATATATATATATATATATATATATATATATATATATATATATATATATTCTAAAATCGAAAATTATTTTGAAATATACACATATTTTTGACGTATATATATTTTGGTATTTATATATACACATAGAGACAGATCCTATATTATTCACAGATCAAAATTCCATAACTAGTATCTTTCCAATTCAAGTATTATTAGCAAAAAGGATGATTGGTTTTCTTAAATCTTTATGAAAATTACCCAAATGAAAAAGACGGAGAATTTCAAACAAACAATTGAACAAACAAAAGACAACAAACCAAAACATGCTTGATGTTAGATTTTTTTTTTCTTCTCTCTGTTTTTGGATCTCTATCTCCCACATCTCGACTACGTACGTCGGTGTTATGATGTGGAAACGCCGGTGGTCGGCTCCGTCCCGTGGTGTCGATGCTGGTGGTGGTTGGCGTTGTGATGGAGAGACGGCAACGACGAGTAGGCGACGAGCCCAGTTGGCTCGGCGGCACTTAGGGGGAGCAACAATAGTCTAAAGAACAAAGATACAAATTGACTCATTTCATAAGAAAGGTTATGAACACTATTGTTCATAACAGTTGTAAGGTCGCATTATTACCATTAAATATAGTAGTTACACTTGTACATTATATATATGATGTAATCCTTTGTATTGGATTATGTTGATGAAATGGAATCATGAATCTCCTTCCTTCCCTATCTTATGTGTATTATTCTACGTTTGCTTTTACCATTATTTAGGAGCTAAAGGCTAACGAGCATAACTATTTACAACAAAATATATGAATATTCAATTGTTGAGCCAAATATGGATTAACACATTCTCATTATTTTTTGGGCTTCAATTATCAAGTCCAATACATATAATTTGAGCCCACCACCTTCACTTATATCTTCCAAGACCAAATTAAAACGACGTCGTATTTGCGTGAGCAAATTTTTTATATATATATAAATTATGATATGTCATGTATTGTTACAATCTATTTGTATTGTGTGCAATAAGGAGCATATGGTAAACATACCCTTTCTAACGGAAAAATATCAACCAAGTTTGGTAGTATATATTCATGATATTCTAATATGAGAAGTTTCATAAGGTAATACTTCGTAAATGATTTATGAACTTTTATATTGAATGTGTTTTAACTCGGTTAGTTTGTATGTGAGTTTTCCAAACCCCATCCCCTAAATCCTCTATTCTAAAATTCTAATTCATAAAATCCCTAGACTGTTAATTACAATTTGCAATTGGTGAAGTGGAGAAGCAACACATCAATTTTCTAATAGGAGCATCATAAATCATTTCGTAATCTCATTCTCTTAATAAATAGGGATTTCATGCTTATGCACATAGCTTATCTCATAATTTCCTATCAACTAGGAACATCATACTTGATCACATAATTCACTTCATAATTCCATCTCAAATAGGAATAACATGCTCATTCGCATAGCTCATTTTACAACTTCATTTCAAATGAGTATATCAAGCTTAATCGCATAGCTTAATCATAATATCATTTCACATGGGAATATCATGCTTAATCATATTATCAATTCACATGGGAATATCATGTTTAATCTCATAACTAAATCATAATATCATGCTTGATCAACAATTTATCTCAACTTAGGCAACCAGTCAAATCAAGCACCCGGACCTCCACGGTTAAATCGGAACCACAAACGCGTAGTGACCAGACCTAATAGGCAAGGGGATACGCCCCAAAACCAGCTAAACCCAACATACACTGTAAGATTGGCAGCAGAGCGTACAAGCCCGTCGTCAGGACCTTGCGGGGCAGTGGTTGATGAGTGGCAGGGCTCCCAGCCCCACCACTCGAGACCTGCCACTACGTAGAGAGGGGGCAGAATCCCATCTCTCGTCATTTTCCTCCATCTGCAACTCCTAAAAAATCCATTCTCAGACATTAGCATATTCTCAACACCTCAACAGTGGCATTACCACATTTAAACATCAACATACACATCAAACAAAACACAAAACGTCAATAAAGCTCATCACAAAGCACCCCCACAGTATATTCACATTTCACACATCATCCATAAAAAATAATAGGTTTTAGGTGTCCATGGGTTATACCTCAAGCTCTCTAGATCACTAGCTTGAATCCTTCCTCCTTCCTTACTCTTGGCCGCTAACTTCTCCTCCTAACCATGCATATTAATGGTTCATTCGCAGACAACAATCATACACAAAGAAAATGAGTATTATTCATGGAAGAAAGATTAATAGAAGAAGAAGAAGATAAAATGCTAAGGAAGATGAAGGAAGAAATTATCAAAGAACTATTACTAAAGCTTGGGAGACTTGTTGGTTTTCTCCTGCAGATTGAAGAGGCAAATGGAGGGATTAGAGAGCCGAGGAATGAATAGTGTCATATATATATGCATACAACACTTCCCTTGTACTTGAATACAATCCTAGCTCTACAACCAGTTCTGTTTGAAACTTTTATCCTCTTTGGGATGGAAGAACATTCTCCTGCATCTGCATTTGATTTAGAATTAGAATGTTGAGCACCTGTGTTCTTAAATCCTTCTCTACTGCACATGATATTCTTTGTGACTATCGTCCCATCCCATGATTTTACTCCAGTATTGTGTCATTCCAGGAGATATTGACAAAGTATAAGTATCGTTGTTGTTACTAGGACTCATACTGAGGTTGTAACAGCGATTGAATTCAAGGTGTGTAGGTTAAGTGTTTCAGGTGCGTGATTTTTATCCTTAGGGTGCGCGTCTTTAAGCCCTTAGGTGTGCCAAAATAACAATCATAGAATTTTAGATGTAAATCACTAAAATCTTATACTGAAACCTTAAGGTGCATGTATGTACTGCTTAATGTGCATATTATTCCTAATTGAAACCCTAAGGTGCGTGTTCTTGAATTTAATATCCTATTTGAATTCGCGATTGAACGATGAAGATAATATACTTGATAGCCAATAATTGAGATTTGAAATCAACTGAGATTAAGCAAGAATGGAGATTAAGAATCCATGGAGAGTTTGGAAATTAGAGATGCGTGTCGAAGGAGATTAGAACAAAAAGACAAAAAAAATACCCTTACTTAGCTGTTCTAGTTAAATTCGAGTTGTCTTTGCTGTCCGTTAGATCTACGTTGATCTAAAGCTTAGATTTAACCCGATTTTTTACAGGAACTATGCTTTGCATGGGAACCCCTAAACCCTCCATATATATGTATATGTAATCCATATTTTGAATATAAGTCTTCACATAATTGCTTAAACAAAGCGAGTCCATTCTAAATGCATTTACACATCGAATAGGATGTCCATTTAACACTTCTCTCATCCATTCCTGTCATCTAAAAAGTGAAGTCATACAAGGTTCTTTATAAATATATTTATAGTAATATGTTTTGGTTAAAGCAATTGTGGCATACGATGTTATAATTGCACAAAGTGCATGCTTTCTCTTTTTCCTTTTCCGTTCCAACTCCATGATGTACCTAATAAATATAAAATAATGAAAACCAAACATATTGAAATAATGTTCAAACATAAGAACATATATTTTAAAATATATAAAGTGAAACAAAATGTTTATAGTTCATAAAATTAATTCATACAAAAATTAATGTTCAAACACACAAATGTCAAATTGAAATTACAACCAAACATATTGAAATAAAATGAGCATTCACTTGCTTGTATCATGCATATACTTCAACCAAGCTTTTCTAGAGAAGTCATCATCAATATTGAAAAAAATTTCCCTATTCAAATCATCTTTAAGAAAGCTGAGAGAAAAACACCACAAATCTCCACCTTTTTCCATAATACCATCAGTAACCATGCGGTTAATAACATTTATTGCTGCAGCAAGACTAACAGTTGTAGTGCTTTGAGTATTCACAGTACTATCCCCTATTAAAACGTCCAATGCCCGATTTGAATTTGAAATCAAACTATCCAATTGACTAGAAAGTTGAGTTGCTCCTCCCGATTGTCTCCTCTTACGCTTCATTTGAGTGGGTTTAAGACCAATATTTTGAGTTTCTGCACATTTTCTAACATTATTACTTTGAGATTGTCTAGGTACTTGAGTACCACTAACATCCTGGTTACCAACACAATGGTTCACCTCACTCATGAAATTATTCCAAAATGAAGACTCATCTACCTCCAAATCATGCAATTGGGAAGAATGTTGGTTATCCTGAGAATATACAAGAATAGAAAAGGGTTTTAATTGGGAAGGGTAAATGATGTCATTTCTTTAAAATAATAAGGTTAAAGATGGAAAAAAAGTTAGGAAGCTACTAGCTTATTTTGAAACGCTACCTTAGGTAGCGTTAAAAAATAAGCTCTTATTTTAAGATACTAGCTTATTTTAAGAATATTACCAAACATAACTTATAGCTTATTAGTAGCTTAAAATAAGCTATAAGCTCTTAAATAAGCTCTGCCAAACGGAGTGATAATCTATTAAATTAGAATTAAGCTCGAAAAGCATGAGCATGAGTTGAGCCGAGTATTGATCCAAAAAATTTGCATTCAGAAGAGCTCAAACTAAACTCAAACTTTATTTTTCTAAATTAAATCAATTTTCAAATTTTAACTATTCACATCCAGCCAAACACCTTATGCTCAAATGACATGTAGTGACTCTCCATATGAGAGGTTATGAAATCGAGTCTTAGTGGAAGCGATATTGACTCTTTGTGCTTCAACATGTTGAAAAGTATTGATGAACAGTATATAGATACTACAATGTAATAGGTCAGTTGTATTAAAAAAAAAAAACTATTCAGATTCAATTCTACTCAATTACCCGACTAACATATAACACCATTAACTATTGGCTCTTCCAATCATTTTTTTTAAATAAATAAACTAAAAAGTAGTATAACAACAAAATGAAGGGGCAAATTATTGTGTAGACCGTGGTCTTCATAGCTGTGTGTGAGCCATGATACAAGGTACATTTTTAATATATTTTTTTTTTGAATACTACTAACTCTATTACAATGCAGTAAGAGTTAGTATTGTCTCCACTGAGGCTCGAACCCACCACCTCCCGTATAAAGGGAAGGGTTTGATGCCACTGGACTACAATTTTTTGATAAAATATAAAATAATGTATTTTCAGTACTCAAATAATATATATACTTTTAAATAATGTATTTACATCTACGAATAATATGGGGAATCGCAATTCCCCCCAAACTACATCCAACCAAACAGACCATTAGTATATTAAAAATAGGGGTGTAAACAAATCAAATAATTTTGATTCGATTCGTGATTCGAATTCGAATATTTCGAATACGAATCCGAATTCGAATACACATTTTGATTCGAATGTTATTCAAATCCAAATACAAATCAGGATAGATTCGATTCGAATAGTATTTGAATATATATATAAAGAAACTAAACTAGTAAAGGCATAAACCCTAAGCTAAAATAAAAGTGAGAGCAGCGGCTTCGGTGCTTCACCCTTCAGTCTTCCCAATTCGGCAGCCGCAGTTCCCAACTTCGCCTCTTCCACCAACTACGTCGCCCTCTTCACGACCGGGGCAATTTTGTTATATTTTATCTTAATTTATTGAAAAATTTAGAAAAAAAATTAAGATAGTCATTTCGAATTCGAATATTCGAGTCGAATCGAATATATTCGAATAAATTGGTCGAATCGAAATTTAGGATTCGAACACTAAATGAATTCGAATTCGAATACTCATCAAAATAATCTAATTCGAATAGAATACTGAAGTATTTGACTTGATTGGATTCGTTTACACCCCTAATTAAAAATGTACTTTTTATTGATGATCCATGATCCACACAGTTGCATAGACTAATTATCCATTTAATAATGATTGAAAATTTGAAATGAAGCCTTGTGGGCCAGCATCATTTTTACAGCAGAACAGCCCAATCCAATATTCAGAACGCACATATATGCTGCTCTCTTCTAATCTCTGGATCGTCCTTAACCCTAGCCTAGCCACCACCTCTGCTCCAGCGAAAAGCCGCAGCCCTCCTCCTCGCCGCCGGAGAAGCAGCCATGGGTCGCGTACGCACGAAGACAGTGAAGAAATCCTCCCGCCAAGTCATCGAGCGCTACTACTCGCGCATGACCCTCGACTTCCACACCAACAAGAAGGTCCTGGAAGAGGTTGCCATCATCGCCTCCAAGCGCCTGCGCAACAAGATCGCTGGCTTCTCCACCCATCTAATGAAGCGGATCCAGAAGGGACCCGTTAGGGGCATCTCGCTCAAGCTCCAGGAGGAGGAGAGAGAGCGCCGCATGGACTTTGTCCCCGACGAGTCTGCAATCAAGGTTGATCACATTGAGGTTGACCGGGAGACCATTGATCTGCTCGCTTCCATGGGCATGAGTGACCTTCCTGGAGTTGTCCTCAAGGAGGAGCAGCAGCCAGTCATGATCGCCTCCGCCGGAAATTACGGCGGCTTTCGTGGCGGAAGACGGTACTGAAAAATGAATTGGAATACTGATTAGTATAATGTAGACTTGATGCTACTTTCATGATTAGTTTCGAGTATTCTTGCGCGATTTTGGATACTTTTTTCTACGGATTTTGTCAATTACTTGCTGAGTTTTGGTTTATAGTCCTGGATTTGCTATTTCTCCTATCTATGCATTTTATTCATTTCAAGTTGGGTAATAATTTATCTGTTCCTAATCTTTAATGTCTGTTTTCCACTTTTCTGAGAATACTGAATTCTATCTTATGCTTTGAAATGTGAGTAGACAGATAATATACATTTGTGGTTAAAGCCATGGCTTTTGTCTTCAGTTGTTTGTGTTTGGTCTTCATTACAGCCAAAATGTGTACTTGTTTTAGGCAATGGTTTTGTGAACTTACTAAATTAGTTTAGCTAGACTACTTCCCTTTGATTCTTTGTGTCACTATAATGCCATTGCATATAATGGGTGTCTTGTGTTGCATTTAGGGGTGTTTGGTTCGATGTAAGTTTCGAAGTAAGTTTAGGAATCTCACATAACATAGAGTTCCCTTGGATATTAACTAAAGACAATGTTTGGGAATTCCCTTTGTAAAAGTCAGAATAACAATATTTTATGTAATATAACATTCCGAAGAATCTCAAATAACTGGAAAATGTGATATAACTAACAGTGGTTCTTAGGCTGAATTTATCCTTGAAGTTGTTATACATGTAAATTGTTATTATCCTTGGAATTGTGATACTTGTAAATTGTTATTATCCTTGCACCCTTTTGTCCTTTTTTATTACTACGAATTTGTTTTTTATTATATTATAATGTGTCATTGTTGTGAAAGTGGCAATAGTCTGGATAGCAGATGATAGCTGTGCTAGCCTTTTGTAGTTGTTTAAGTTCTTCAAGCTTTTGCTCTGATAATAGCTTTGAGTATCTTCAAAAAGGATTGCAGTTTGATGCTAACATTGCTTAATTCATACAATCTTATGGGTCTCCCGTCTCCATTATCCAGTACTGAAAGATTGATGTATGGGCTTTGTTCCTTTTGTTGCCTTTGTAGCTAGTGGCTAGGTTTAGCACTATAAAACCTCAATCACAAAAGGAAAATGCGTTTGCACCAAATATGTTGCCACAAGTCTTTGCAAAAATTGGCATATTTAAGCCAAATGTTACATCTCTCCATGAATTCATGGTTCAAGATTTGGTAAATAGCATGGATGGGGTTATTGGGGATTGGGCTTGTTATTTAACTAATTTTAATTAGAGTGGAGGGAGGCCTCGTCCCAAGAGTGGGGTGTAAGGTGGGATGCAAGGGATTGCAAGGCAATGCTCAAGAGAGACGGGTGCAAGGTGGGATGCAAAGCAGTGCAAGGCAGGACGGCACGGGGTGGTGCCAAGTGTCGGGTGTCGCCGGAGGGCGCGACCGCTACCGGTGACCTCACCCAGCCAAGGCTCCGGCGGCACCCGACGCTTGGCGACCTCACCCGTGGCCAAGGTGCCCTCGGAGTGTGGTGGCGTGCCTGGTTGCCCAGGTCGCCATTCTTGGGCCGGTCTCTTGGGCTTTGTATATATTTTATTTGGACTCACGCCTCAGTAATAATATTGTCATTTTCTTATCTTGTTATATATTTTGTACCCGATTTATGGTGTACTTGGTTCCGATAAAACTACCGTACCAAGCATTGTCCAGTTATTTGGTGCAAATAACTTTATCCATTACAAAAGGATGAATAAGTCTTCTGGAAATTGTGCTAAATTGTCTAATGATTTGGTGCAAATAACTTTATCCATTACAAAAGGGTGAATTAGTCTTCTGGGAAACTGTGCTATATTGTCTATATATTACTCGTTCCATTTTACCTGACATGTTTACTATTTATTGGTCAAATCAACTCTTTCTTTATTGCTTATTTCTTTTAATAATTTTAATTATTTTTAAATTTGATTTTTTGTGTTTAATAGTACTTTTAATGTAGTTTCTAAATATATAAATTTTATATACTAATACTAAACTTAATATTATGAAAAATTAAATTAAAAATAATTTCAACTAAGCCTCGTTAACTGAACCAGACAAACATGGGACGGAGTTAGTACATTTTAACCTATGTAGCATGAAACGAGAAAATGGGAAACAACATTTTAACCTATGTAGCATGAAACGAGAAAATGGGAAACAAAAAATTAACCTATGTAGCATGAAACGAGAAAATGGGAAACAAAAAACTTGGAAATGTCATATGCGGGCTATATATATATAGGGACGGAGTATATATATAGGAATGGCTCTCGTGTGGTGATCAAGTTTAAAAAAAAAAAAAAAATTCTAAACTGATGCACCTAACATTTTAACCTATGTAGCATGAAACGAGAAAATGGGAAACAACATTTTAACCTATGTAGCATGAAACGAGAAAATGGGAAACAAAAAATTAACCTATGTAGCATGAAACGAGAAAATGGGAAACAAAAAACTTGGAAATGTCATATGCGGGCTATATATATATAGGGACGGAGTATATATATAGGAATGGCTCTCGTGTGGTGATCAAGTTTAAAAAAAAAAAAAAAATTCTAAACTGATGCACCTAACATTTTAACCTATGTAGCATGAAACGAGAAAATGGGAAACAACATTTTAACCTATGTAGCATGAAACGAGAAAATGGGAAACAAAAAATTAACCTATGTAGCATGAAACGAGAAAATGGGAAACAAAAAACTTGGAAATGTCATATGCGGGCTATATATATATAGGGACGGAGTATATATATAGGGAATGGCTCTCGTGTGGTGATCAAGTTTAAAAAAAAAATATATATATATAGGGAATGGCTCTCGTGTGGTGATCAAGTTTAAAGAAAAAAAAAATTCTAAACTGATGCACCTTAAGCTTTTAAAAAATATATATATATATAGGGAATGGCTCTCGTGTGGTGATCAAGTTTAAAGAAAAAAAAAAAATTCTAAACTGATGCACCTTAAGCTTCTAATCTACGAATCTTAAGTTGGATTAACATAAAGAATATTGGTTGTGTTTTGCACTTATTGTGTTTAAGAATATTGTGGTTGTGTTTTGCACTTATTGTGTTTAAGAATATTGGTTGTGTTTTGCACTTTAAGCAAAAGCAAAATATCACGCACCTTAAACATAACCCACGCACACAATTCACACACCAAGTGCTGGATTCGAACCCTCACCATATTTTAACAAAAACACGCACCATCCAACTTTGCTAAGTACTCAATTGGTTACTTATATATATGTTTTTATATATTTATATCTAAATATGTACTGTACATATATATATATATAAGCGCTATATGGGGATGGGTGAGTGGGGGCCGCTGCCCCCACTGCTGGATCCCCTAGTGATACTGACTACACGCGGCTTCCGTCGATGTCTAGGGAATTCGACTACTCTACGACTAAACTCATTTGTTCTGACGAATCACATATGACAGTTGATATTAGCATATCAGAGTTGGGATCAGAGCATATCAGAGCTACGATCAGAGCATATAAGACCAAACTCGTCGTGAGACTCTGGAGATGAAGTTTTACGCGAACTAAGTGCATTGCTTATGCTCTTCTGTACCCCCTTCATGCTAAAGTTAGTATCTTTCAGAGAACAAACCCTAAATCCTAACACGTAACCCCTAACCCAAACCCTAAAGCCGCCCCCACTGGAACATTTTTCTGGATCCGCCACTGTTCAGCACGCAACCTATATTCAGCAAATGCCTTTTGGGTATCTTTCAATTCCTTCCTACAAACCTTAAAAATATTGCAAATCCTGACAAGTTCATTTCCAAGATGATTAATCTGCTGACCTCTATTTTCAATTTCTTCATTTTTAGTCTTGATAGTGATCTCAATCATGTTATCAAGCTTTAGCACATCATTTATACCTTCTTTTATCTCCTGAACATCCTAGCCCATTTCCATCTCCTGGACATCTTGGCCCAATGTCAGCTCAACATTTTGCTCTTTGATCAGACTCCCTTCTTCTTGACCCTCAGCCACACCTCCAACTTTCGCATCACTCTCACCAGCACCGTCTTCAACTTCCTTGACTTCTTCCACATTGGCAGGCTCCTCAGTAAATAGCCTGCTGCTTTCATGTTGTACCTTCTCAGTCTCACAAACCCTCTTCATGTTGTCCCTTGCTAGGCTCCTTACGCAACACAAGACCATCATGCCCAGCATCATCGTAAATTGGTTCCTCATTGAGCGGAGCACGCGACCTATATTCAGTGACTACCTTGTTGGTTTCTTTCAATGCCTTCCTATAACCCTAAAAAAAAGTGCAAATGTTGAAAAGTTCGCATTCAAGTCGATAAATCTGCTGATCTCTTTTTTGAATTGCTTCATTTTTAGCCTTCTTAATGCTCTCATTCATGTCATTACGCCTTTTAACCTCAGCAAGCAGCAATTCATTAATGTTATCAAGCCTTCGCACATCATCAAGCTGCAATATAGTATTCTCTTGTTCATTAACAATAGGGTTGGTTTAGGGTTAGGGTTTAGGTTAAGGTTTAAGGTTATGGTTTAGGGATAGAGGTTAAGGTATGGTGTTTAGGATTTAACATTTAGGGCTTGATTTAGGGTTTGCGATTAGGATTATGGTAGGTTTTAGGGTTTAGGGTTAGGGGTTACGAGTTAGGATTTAGGCTTTGGGATTTGGGTTTGTTCTATGAAAGATACTAACTTTAGCATGAAGGTGGTAGAAGAGCATAAGCAATGCACTTAGTTCGCGTAAAACTTCATCTCCAGAGTCTCACGACGAGTTTGGTCTTATATGCTCTGATCCTAGCTTTGATATGCTCTGATCCCAACTCTGATATGCTCTAATCTACTGTCATATGTGATTCGTCAAGAACAAATGAGTTTAGTCGTAGAGTAGTCGAATTCCCTACTCTGATATGCTCTAATCTACTGTCATATGTGATTCGTCAAGAACAAATGAGTTTAGTCGTAGAGTAGTCGAATTCCCTAGACATCGACGGAAGCCGCGTGTAGTCTGTATCACTAGCGGATCCAGCATGGGGGCGGGGCAGTTGCCCCCACTCACCCCACCCCCATATAGCCTTATATATATATATATATATATAGAGTTAATTCCAGCAATGGTCCTCCGACTATGTTGATTTTCCAAAATTAGTCATTGACTTTTAATTTGGACAATTTAAGTCCCTTGACTTTCAAATTCTTTCCAATGTCGGTCCTTTAGTCAAATTTTGATTTAGTTGAGGTAAAATGAAGCGGTAAAATTGTCCGTTCACCTGTATAGTGTATTATTACTCGTATTTCTTCTGTGCTATACGCTATATATATGAATATAATCTCAGTCGAAGAGACTTTGACTGAGATTAATGGTTCCGATTTAGACTTCGACTGAGATTATATTCATATATACAACGTATAGGACATAAGAAATACGAGTAATAATACATTAAACATGTGAACGGATAATTTTACCCCTTCATTTGACCTCAACTTGACCAAAATTTGACGAAAGGACCAACATTGGAAAGAATTGGAAAGTCAAGGGACCTAAATTGTCCAAATTAAAAGTCGGGGACTAATTTTGGAAAATCAACATAGTCAGAGGACCATTGGTGGAATTAACTCTATATATATATATATATATATGTATGTATGTATAGTACATATTTAGATATAAATATATAAAAACATATATACAAGTAATCAATTGAGTACTTAGCAGAGTTGGATGGTGCCGAATCCAGCAGCACGTTTTTCATTCCTTGTTGTTTGTAGCTTTTTCAAATATATATATATAAAGCTTTTATAAATTAATAATGAGATGTGTAATTTATAATATGTTTTTTATTTGAATTAGTTTATCAACTTAATTGTGTTTCATATATTGTTATTAATATTTGTATAAAGTTTTGATGTGTTTTAATTTTTGTCTATATCCAACAATATTTATGACTATATTCCTTTTTAAGTGTTTCAATTTTTTAATACCGTTATATTACAATGCAATATATGTTCATTACTACTTTCTCAACTTATTGAAGCACAAAGAATCAATATCGTTGAGGCTCAAACCCACAACCTTCTATATAAGGGAGCAACTTGGTGTTATCTCTTTTATGTTTTCGCCCCCACTGAGACATTTTTCTGGATCCGCCACTGATTATACGTATATAACATTTTTTGTAATTAATAAGCATATAACGTTATAACGTCGGTTCATACGGTTCCCTGTAGGAACTGACGTTATATGCTAAAAATTTATTTTCTTAAATTAAAAATATAACAAAATTCTTTTAAAAAAAATTAACATATAACGTCGTTATATGTAAAATTTTGTATTTAATTTTTAAATCCTGAGTATATAATAACGGTTTTTACTAGAACCGACGTTAAATTCTCAATTTAAAAAAAAAAAAGTTAAGCATATAACGTCGTTTATTGAAATAACTTACGTAAAAATAATATATATTATTTTTTATTTATTTTATTGACATTTAACATCGATTTTGAAATAACCGACGTTATATGTTATTTCTGTAGTAGTGATTACAGAAGAATTCCGATAAAAAAATCAAGCCAAAAGAATAAGTACCCTTCAAGTACTGTACAATCCATTTAACGGTATATATGGGCTCACAACACTTACAGCATAAGTCAGATTAGGTCTAGTGTATATACCATAGCATACATAAGACTTTCAACAACACTTGACTAAGGAACCCTTTTCATATAAGCCGCATCGGCATAATTCAGAAGACAACTTAAAATGTGCCCCAAATGGAGTATACACAAGTTTACAATTCGACATATTAAATCGATCAAACACCTTATCAACATACTTTTTCTAGGAGGGTCACACTTCTGTGAGACTGTCTCACGGATCCTTATTTGTGAGACGAGTAGGGTCGAAGCAACATGCAAATGTCATACTTATATGTTCAAATATAATACTAATCAAGAATACAATTTTTGTTACTTATAAGAGAAAAAGTAATACATTTTTCATAATAAGTAATGTCGACAAGTGTCCCTCACTTATAAGGGAAAATATAATACTTTTGAGGAAAAATGTAACACTTTTAAATCGAAATGTAAAAGTATTGTATTTTCCCTTAAAAGTATTACATTTACCCTTATAAGTAACAAAAATTTTATTCTTGATTAGTATTACATTTGAGCATATAATTATGACATTTGTGCATATAAGTATATTACATTTACATCTTGAACTGACCCGATCCGATACATCTCACGGTGAGACGGTCTCACACAAGTTTTTGCCTTTCTAGGATATATAAAGTTTTCCAGCTTGGTCATTCCTGTGTATCTCCATGCCAAGAATCTTCTTTGTTGCACCAAGGTCTTTCATCTCAAACTCATTGCTTAGTTGAGACTTCAACTTATTAACAAGAGATATGTCAGGAGAAGCAATGAACATATCATCAACATAAAGTAATAGATAAATAAAATACCCATTAGAAAATTCTTTAAAATAAACACAGCTGTATAATTTGCCAGGTTACACTCCATTAAATCATTAATGCATAAATTAGTTGATGAAAGTATGTAGCATAACTAGCAGAGTTGCAAAATTGCAAAATTGCAAAATTGAAATAATATGTGATTGGAATATATATATGGCTCCATGACAAAGGGAAGACAGCCAATTGCCCAAATAGCCCAACGCATACCCAGTTACAACATGCAAAGCTCAACTCGAGTAGGGACCAGGGAGGTACTCCCAACTGCTAAGTGCCACCTAGAGCTGCACCAGGAGGTACTCCCAACTGCTAAGTGCCACCTAGAGCTGCACCACTAATTGACATGGAGGACTAAGTGCCACCTAGAGCTGCACCACTAATTGACATGGAGGAGAATTTAAATTTGGAAATTGTATTAGTGTTTATAAGTCAAATTATTGTAGTGGAGGTACTCCCAACTGCTAAGTGCCACCTAGAGCTGCACCACTAATTGACATGGAGGAGAATTTAAATTTGGAAATTGTATTAGTGTTTATAAGTCAAATTATTGTAGTGGAGGTACTCCCAACTGCTAAGTGCCACCTAGAGCTGCACCACTAATTGACATGGAGGAGAATTTAAATTTGGAAATTGTATTAGTGTTTATAAGTCAAATTATTGTAGTGGAGGTACTCCCAACTGCTAAGTGCCACCTAGAGCTGCACCACTAATTGACATGGAGGAGAATTTAAATTTGGAAATTGTATTAGTGTTTATAAGTCAAATTATTGTAGTGGAGGTACTCCCAACTGCTAAGTGCCACCTAGAGCTGCACCACTAATTGACATGGAGGAGAATTTAAATTTGGAAATTGTATTAGTGTTTATAAGTCAAATTATTGTAGTGGAGGTACTCCCAACTGCTAAGTGCCACCTAGAGCTGCACCACTAATTGACATGGAGGAGAATTTAAATTTGGAAATTGTATTAGTGTTTATAAGTCAAATTATTGTAGTGGAGGTACTCCCAACTGCTAAGTGCCACCTAGAGCTGCACCACTAATTGACATGGAGGAGAATTTAAATTTGGAAATTGTATTAGTGTTTATAAGTCAAATTATTGTAGTGGAGGTACTCCCAACTGCTAAGTGCCACCTAGAGCTGCACCACTAATTGACATGGAGGAGAATTTAAATTTGGAAATTGTATTAGTGTTTATAAGTCAAATTATTGTAGTGGAGGTACTCCCAACTGCTAAGTGCCACCTAGAGCTGCACCACTAATTGACATGGAGGAGAATTTAAATTTGGAAATTGTATTAGTGTTTATAAGTCAAATTATTGTAGTGGAGGTACTCCCAACTGCTAAGTGCCACCTAGAGCTGCACCACTAATTGACATGGAGGAGAATTTAAATTTGGAAATTGTATTAGTGTTTATAAGTCAAATTATTGTAGTGGAGTGACATGTAGTGAATTTTTCAAATCGGAAGTCATGAGATCGAGTCTCAACGGATGCGATATTGACTCTTTATGCTTCAATAGGTTGAGAAAGTGCGAAAATAATACACTTAGCTTACAACATATTTGGTTCATAAAATAGGTTAGAAATGGAATGGACATATTCCATTATTTGTTTTTGATAAAGACAACTTTTTCTTGGGAATAATATTTCCGAATGATATATATATATATATATATATATATATATGTCCATAATCAGGTGAAAACCGTGCTCTAAATGAGAACTTGTGGACAAATCCAAACCATAGATCTAGTAGATCTAACGGTTGAAAATAAACAAAACTTTATACATAGTAAAATTTATGAAAATGGATTTACTCATTTTAAAAATTTGTAATAGTTTTTAAATTGGCCCACTCATTTCTTACTTGACTTCCTATCTATTAGACCTTGCAGAGTAATGGTTTGGATTTGTTCACAAGTTCTCACCTGGAGAGTGGTTTTCATATGATTAGGATTTTGTGTGTGTATATATTCATTAATAATAATAATAATAATAATAATAATAATAATAATAATAATAATAATATTATTATTATTATTATTATTATTATTATTACTATTACTATTACTATTACTATTACTATTACTATTATTAGCGAGAAGGGTCAAATAAGCTCCTAAACATTACCTAAAAAGTCAATTAGGCTCCTAAACATTTGAAAAATGCAATTAGACCCTTTAGCATGTTAAATTGGGATAAAGAAGCCAAAAAACCTATAAATGACTTGCTATTGCAAGTCATTTACTGTTCAGGGGAAAATCCGCGACCGACACTATCACTGATCGCCATACTCCGGCGAAAGGTGGCCAAATTTGGTCGCCTTTCACCAGAGGTGGGCGACCAGAACGACCAGAGTTCTGGTCGCCTTCAATGGAGCCACTTTGCCGTGGTTCCGCCGGAGAACGCAACCGACGACTGCTAGGCTGTCGCCGGTCGCTGGACTTTCACTTGAGATGGGAATGACCTGTAATAGCAGGTTAATTACCAGTTTTTGGACTTCTTTGTCCAAATTTAACATGTTAAAGGGCCTAATTATACTTTTTAAATGTTTATGGCCTAATTCACTTTTCAGGTAATGTTTAGGAGTTTATTTGGCCCTTTTCCCTTTTTTTATTATTATTATTATTATTATTATTATTATTATTTAGCATACATACGCACGTGTATCTTTGTTTACGTCTGAATTGTCTTTAATTAACTCTTTAATATAAATATGTATCTTTTAATAGTAATAATAATAATAATTATTCTATCTCTCTCTCTACACACACACACACATATATTTTGGTTCATATGTGACCTAGAGCTCCCATGCGATCGTGTGGCTGCATTTTTGTCATCGGATTCGATTAATCTAACGGTGGCAGTATTATCTTAGTGTTTAGGAAATTGCAATTCACGTATGTTAAGTGGAGGGTGTTATGGTAATTTTAGTATCTATATTGCGTTGTGGTGCGTTTTAGTACATGGTGTTGTGCATTCTAATACATGTTGTGGTGTGTTTTATTACGTATGTTGGTACATTTAACTGTGTTGTGAAATGTTGTGTTTTAATCCGTTCTCTGGTGCATTTAAATCGTAGAATGGTGTGTATATTAACACATGTTTTTAATAAGTTTAATAGTGCATGTTTATAATCTGGGATGAAGATTTTCAATAAATGGAATTTTGCATTTTAACTCACGTTGTGGTGCATTTTAATACGTAGAATGGTGCATATTTTAGCACGTGTTTTCTTATATGTGTAATAGTGCATGTTTATAATCTGGCATGAGACACGGTGTGGTGCATTTTAATACGTAAAATGATGTGTTTTATTACGTAAGTTGATGCATTTTAAATGATAGGGGCATTTGGTTATAATGTAGAATGTTGTTTTTAATATGTCCTCGGGTGCATTTTAGTATGTCGAATGATGTGTATTTTAAGTTTTTAACACATATATATTGAGTGTTTATTTGCTGAGTTGTTGTAATCTAATGGCTGCAAAATAGTCGCACGGTCGCACCTAAGGAGGAGACCACATTTGAACTCTACTATATATATATATATATATATATATATATATATATATATATATAGAGAGAGAGAGGTAAGGGATCTTGTGAAATTAGTCCCTTAGGTTAGAAATATGATGAAATATAGACCATTGGATTTAATTTTGATGCATGATCTCAACCCTTGGATTTAAATTTTGCGCATTAAATGATCTATAGTAAGATTAACGTTCTTAGGCAAAATCGTTCGTAGCCTTTCCACTAACCTTTCCCTCTTCTCTGTTTCCTCTTGAGCAAGCTAATCTCCTGCGAAGAAGACGAAGTGAAGTCGACGAAGGCAATGAATTCAACGAGCAAATTTTAGGCGAAGACAACGAAGACGACGATACAGCAAAGCTTTGACAGTGTCTATCACTTCTACGTTTCGTCTTGAACAAGCTACTTTCCGACGAAGAAAACGAAGTGAAGTCGATGAATTCTACGACTGAATAACGTGCACTGTTAGTTGAGAAAATATGCACTACTAGGTGCAAAAAGTTGCACTATATGGTTGAAAATTTTGCACTACAAGTATTTATGAAAAAATAGTGTGATTTGTGCATTTTTATTTGATTGACCATAAGAATGCGCACTGGTAGGCATAAATTTTTGCTCTGTATAGCACAAAAACATGCACTACAGAGCATAAAACCAACCTAAAAGATGGATGATAGCCTGAACTCTACGACTAAACAATGTGCACTGTTAGTTAAGAAAATGTGCATTATTAGGCACAAAAAGTTGCACTATACGGTTAAAAATCATGCACTGCAAGTATTTGTGAAAAAATAGTGTAGTTTGTGCATTTTTATTAACCATAAGAATGTGCACTGGTAGGCACAAACTTTTGCTTTGTATAGCACAAAAACATGCACTACAGAACATAAAACTAACCTAAAAGATGGATGATAGCCTGAACTCTACGATTGAACAACGTGCATTGTTAGTTGAGAAAATGTGCACTACTAGGCACAAATATTTGCACTATACGATTGAAAATTATGCACTACAAGTATTTATGAAAAAATAGTGTGTTTTGTGCAATTTTATTTGATTAACCATAAGAATGTGCACTGGTAGGAATGAACTTTTGCTCTGTAGGACACAAAAACATGCACTACAGAGCATAAAACTATCATGTTAGATGGTTAATAGCATGAACTCTAAAACAGAAAACATGCACTGTTAGGTATAAAAATGTGCACTACTAGGCACAAAAATATGCACTACTAGTCACAAAAATGTGCACTACACAAGTGAAAATTATGCACTACAAGTAACTATGAAAAATAATTTGAAGTAATTACAATTGTACCCTTAATTTTGCGCGTGTTTTAAAAATCAGTAGGCAATATCGTGCGCTGGATTGAATTAGACCTATGGCTATAATTACATCTTATTTCTCACCTAAGGAACATAATGTACAGGAGCCCCTTCTGCGCTCTCTCTCTCTCTCTCTATATATATATATATATACATACCCATCATAACCATCCATATGAATGTAATAAATGGTTGAGATTAAATGTGATTATTCACCACGATCAGGTCAGATTTTAAGACGAAGGACAAATTAGTCCACTGCTGGAAATTTCGCTATTTCCGTCCAACAGTTCCGTCCAACAATAATATTGGTCGGTAATTTAAAAAAAATCACAACTTTCCATCGTAAATAGGATTGGACGGAAATTCCGTCCAACAGTCACTCGTTGGACGGAAGTGCCGACCAACACTAAATGTTGGACGGAATTTCTGTCTAACGCGTGAGTGTTGGACGGAAAACCAAATTGACTGGTAGGTGAAACGGAAATTGGTAGGTATTATTAATTACCGTCCAACAACATTGTTGGACGGAAATTTGAATATTTAACCACCTACTGCGTATTTCAGCTCATTTTCTTCAACTTCCTTCTCTTTTTACTCTCTTCTCTACTGTAAAATTTGTTCCTTTGTTCAAATTAGTATGGGTAACAACATATAAAGTGATTTTTGACAAAGTATATTTCAAATCCAGGTATGAGTTAAAAATAATAGCTTTTAATTTGTGTTTGTATTTATTTGTACTGTGTATATGGACATACTACATATATATATATATATATATATATATATATATATATATATATATATATATATACATATATATATTTATTTATTTATTTATTTATTTATTCACACGCATGTATGATATATATGTATCTACTGTAATGATTTGTTTATTTATTTATGTATTTACTCACACGTATTATCATATTATAGGTGTGCATATTATAAATTAATATATTAATATATAATGTACATGACGTAATGTATATTAGGTGTCCATATTTATATATATATATATATACATATATATATATATATATATATATATATATATATATAATTTTTGTGATTTTGAGATATTTGTATTTTTATACTAGGTATATATGGATAGTATACCAGAATATCGAAAATGGATGTATAATCGATTGTTGCCCGGAAAGAGAGGATACACTGATGAGTTTTTAGCTGGTGTTGAGGAATTTGTTAATTATGCATGCACACTTCCAGTATACGAGTCGACAAATACAATTAGATGTCCATGTAGTAAATGCAAGAATAGAGTACACCTATCTGCTGATGAAGTCCGTGTTCACTTGTATAGGAAAGGATTTGAACCATGTTATTGGGTATGGACGTGTCACGGTGAACCTGTCCCCACAGTAAATGAACAATTTCTAGAGACACGTAATGAAAACAATCAATATGAAACGTTGGTGTTTGATGTAGGTGGTTCATCATTTATTCCATTTAATGTGCAATATAACCAAGAAGAAGATCCACATACAAGTGCACAAAACTTTTATGATTTATTAAGCACTGCTAGGCAACCTTTATCCCCTACTTGTGCTGAGGAAACAGAGTTGTCATATGCGCTGAAGATGATGAATATAAAGGCAACATTTAACATTCCGCAGCTAGCAATGGATCAAATATTTGAGTACAATAAGCATATAATGGGTCCAGATAATCGTGTACCATCTAGGTATTACGATTCAGGGAAATTGATTTCAAAGCTTGGTCTTGCTCATGAGAAGATTGATTGTTGTGTTAATAGCTGCATGTTATACTATAAGTCTAATATCAATGACAGGCAGTGCAAGTTTTGTGGTGAGCCTCGTTTTAAACCAAGTCCACCTACTAGTACTCGTGGGAAAGAAGTGCCCAATAAAATGATGTATTATTTGCCTCTCATTCCTAGATTGCAGCGATTGTATGCCTCACCTAGTTCTGCTGAGCATATGCGGTGGCATTATGAAAATCGCCGCCAACCAGGTGTTATGTGTCATCCTTCTGATGGTGAGGCATGGAAACACTTTGATAGCCAATATCCTGACTTTGCAGCAGATCCTCGGAATGTCAGACTAGGTTTGTGTGCTGATGGCTTTTCTCCATTTGGTTTAAATGCTAAATCATATTCTTGTTGGCCAGTTATGGTTGTTCCATATAATCTTCCACCTTCAATGTGTATGACTCCCCCATATACATTTTTAACTTGTATTATTCCTGGGCAGCACAACCCAAAGGCCAACATTGATGTGTATCTACAGCCTTTAATTGATGAGCTTCAATTGTTATGGGAGACAGGAGTGTTAACTTATGATGTCTCGTTAAAGCAAAACTTTATGATGCGAGCTATGTTGATGTGGACCATTAATGACTTTCCTGCTTATGGTATGTTATCTGGATGGCAAACCGCAGGAAAACTAGCATGTCCTTATTGCAATCATTGTACTAAATCTTTTTATTTAAAGAATGGGCGTAAGACATGTTGGTTTGATTGTCATCGACAATTTCTTCCAATGGATCACCCCTTTAGAAAAAATCGTGATTCTTTCATCAAACAAAGGGTAGAGAAGTCAAGACCCCCGAGGATTTGGACAGGTGAAGAATTGTTGGCTACTGTGCTGATGTTTCCAAAGATTACTGATGGCCCAATCGGTCGACTTGAAGGGTTTGGATGTTCACATAATTGGAAGAAAAGAAGTATCTTTTGGGATTTACCATATTGGAAAGATAACATCCTTCGTCATAACCTGGACGTAATGCATATAGAGAAGAATGTGTTTGATAACATCTTCTACACAGTTATGGATGTTAAAGGAACAAGGAAAAACAAAGACTCACCTGCTGCTCGCTTGGATATAAAGGATTTATGTTCCAGGCCACGGTTAGAATTGGTGGAACATAATGGGCGATATCTTATGCCAAAGGCGCTACAGTTTGAGCCGAGATCATCAAATTGCTGTTTATGAATGGTTAAAAATTCTAAAATTACCTGATGGATTTTCTTCAAACATAAGCAACTGTGTTGATTCAACGTGTTCAAAATTATGTGGGATGAAAAGTCATGATTGCCATATTTTTATGCAGTGTCTTTTGCCAATTGCCTTTTTCTTTTTACCAAAATATCACTGGAAGGCTTTAGTTGAGTTAAGCACTTTTTTTCGAAACCTATGCTCAACAAATCTCAACGTCGACACGTTGAATGAAATGAAAACTTCTATTGTCCTTATACTTTGCAAGTTAGAGCGTATTTTTCCACCGGCGATGTTTGATTGCATGGAGCACTTGCCTATACATTTGGCGGATGAAGCACGTTTAGGTGGACCGGTCCAATATCGCTGGATGTATCCATTTGAAAGGTTCATTAACCATCTCAAATCTAAAATGAAGAATAAGAGATATGTTGAAGGGTCAATATGTGATGCATACTTGATTGAAGAAACAACACATTTCGCTTCATTTTACTTTGAAGATCATGTACAGAGTAAGAGGACACATATCGGTCGAAATTTGAATGATGGTGGAATTGAGACCCAAATCTACCTACAACTTTATCAATTTTCAATCGACCAGGTCGTCCAATGGGCGCAAAAAGTCAAAGATATTTGGACTCCAAAGAGCGATTCACATCTCATCAATATATATTACTTAACTGTGAAGATGTTCAACCAATTTCACTCTGTTAGAGCCACAAAGTTTTATAAGCTTAAAATGTCAAATGTTATGTAGATTGCCTGCTATGCATGTTACTATAGAGATGGTTTTGAATTCTCCCTTTCCTTCCTTGCACACCTTAATATGTTCACTTCATCCTTACTAGCTGGAATAAGAATTATGTCGTCTGACACAACACCTGGGCAAAGGTAATGCAGCAGCACAGTAACCATCACTAGCTGCTTTACCCTCATTGTTTCTATCTTTTTTCTATCCATTTTTTTAGATTGAAATTTTTGGTTGTTGTGTGAACATCTTTGGAAGTTAATTGTGTATATAGTTTAGGGGAATGAATGTGAGACACCAAATACAGTAAAGTAAACAAGAAAAGTGTGTGATTTTGCTTTGATTTAGGCATGCAACTAATGGCTGACTTAAACAATGCAGTTACTGGTGAATGGTCTACAATAAAATAAGTGGATGGCATTGCACAAATAAACATCAAAATTTGATGGTCCATCTAATTATTACTTAGACCCAATTTTATGAGATATTTCTAATTCTTATAATATTTTTTTTGGGTTCAAATTCTGCATTTCTCTCATCTCTTGACGGTACATTAGCTAACTGGTAGAACTAAGCTCTTATTTAGTCCTCTATTACTATCTAATTGTGTTGGGGAGTATTGGAATGCAGTATATCTATTGCCATCACTATATAGTGGACTGGGCATTTGGATTCATAACTCTCATTTGCTTCTCCAATATAGATACAAGCATAAAACATGTCCCCTTTAATCATGTTCCTAGCACATACTCGTTGGTTCAAAACTTGCCAACTGTTTCTTTGACTTTATAATTGCTTGAGATTGCAATTTTAAAATAAATTTTTAATATTCGTGGCTATGAGTTTTGATGTTTAATTGTTAAATTGAATTATTTTATTATGTTTGTGAGATATGTGTTTTGAACTTCATTTGATTATCTCACATTGTGGTGCTATATAGATGTCTCACCGTAAAAAAAGTAGAGGAGGTAGAGGTAAAACATGCACAAGTACTCAGTCACAGCTTGGCATGTCACAACTGCCATCAATGCGTGCACTAATTAATGGCCCGGAAGAAGGAAATGCACACATAAGGACAACACAAAGTAATGAAGTCAGTAGGCATTTGGAGGATACTGATTCTGAGCGTACTGCCTCAGCTTCAAGGGAGAGTGAGCATACTACTGAAGCAGCGACCGAGCATACTTCTCAACCGGTTTCTGAGCCATCAACTCCACTGACGATTCCAAATGACCGCAGGACTTTGATTCACCCAATCAGTGAAAAAGCGTAAGTACTATTCATTTTCACTTTTTTTTTTATCAAAACTACATGTGATAGACAAATAAACAAGAATACCAAAACTGCATTTACATTGTATGTTTGGAATTTTAAAACACTAAAACATTGCAGTTCTGGTACTGTAGCACCAATAGGCCAACTACTCTTTAAGTTGATGAAATAAGCAACTGATTATAAAAGGATTCAGAGGGGAGTGGGGTTACAGGAAGCATCAAGTATCTTGACCATCAGGTCCTTCTCATCAATCCACAATGAACTTTTTCGACGCAAAAGCTCATTTCCCTATGTCTTCTTTTCTTTAATTTTAGTTTCTCTCATCCTCCAGTATTCAAAGATGGCTCTCTCTTCAGCCTTGGCCTTCTTCTCATTCATTTTCACATATATTTTATAAATGCCATAAAACTTAACATTGTATTATAATTCAGATTTGAGCCTCATTCAGCACATCGTAGGATCATTGAATGCATACAAAAGGCATACCCGCAGGCTATAAAATCATTTAAGGCCGCTCCTCAATATTTGAAGGACGTGTGGTTTAATGAGTTTAAGGTAAACATTTATGTCTCAAGTAGTAGACTATAAACGTGATGAAATTAAGTCAAACATGTTTTAAATTCTCTTTATTTTGAATTTTTGCATAACAAATGCTTAATTAGATTGTGATAGAAATTCTCAACTCTCCCTTTTCATCCTTACTCTAACAGAAATGCATATAGAATGCTTTATTTTGCTACATATAGAATGCTCATTTTAAATTGCTGCCTTTTATTTAGCATATAGAGTGCTTTATTTTGCTGCATCTAGAATGCTTTAACAGAATGCTTATTTTAAATTGCTGCCATTTACCCTTTGCTTTATTTTGGTGCATATAGAATGCTTTAACAGAATGCTTATTTTAAATTGCTACCTTTTACCCTTTGCTTTATTTTGCTGCATATAGAATGCTTTAACAGAATGCTTAAACAGAATGCTTCAACTGTGCATGGTTTATTGACTTTCAACCTTTGCTTTGGCATTAAAAAAAAAGGTTATTGTGTTTGCTAACTTACTGTTTTGATGAGTATAGAAAGATTATAAATGGGATCCACTAGAGGAGAATACCATACGCCGCATCTTTGAGAAAAAAGGTGCAAAGCTCCTTACAGACCATCTGCGAGAGGTCCGAGTGCGCTTGGCTGATGAAAACAAAACCAAACCACATTGGATTGCTGATGATGTGCTAGATGACTTAGTTCGCATTTGGGAGAGTGAGGATTTCAAAAAGCTCTCGAAGAAAAACAAGAGTAACAGAAATTCAAATTCTGGAGGACTAGGTGCATCGATTCATAGTTGTGGTTATATTCCTATGACTGAACATCGCCGAAGACTTGTAAGTTTGAAAAAAATTATTAAAATAGTTTATCTTATATTATAACATTATACTAAATACGTTTTATTATTCTTGAATAGAAAGAAAAGCTTGGAAAAGATCCAAGTCTTGCCGACTTGTATCAACACACTCATAAAAGGAAAAATGGAGATGGAGCATATGTTTGTGCAAAAGCTCAAAAAGTTGTGGTAATAAATCTTTCTAATATTACTTCTATTAAAAGTGCCACATGGAATTATTTTAGGAGATGAAAGTTTTGTGTTTTATTTTGTAGGATACCATGAATGAACTACGACAGACTCAGACTGAAGCATCAGATGCAGAGTTGTGGTTGGAGGCCACCGGTGGTGTAAAGAGGGGAGGCTACGTATATGGCTTTGGTTCGGATACGCAGCACTATTTTTCTGAAGCTTCAAAGAAATCAAAATCTCAGGCTGGAGCATCATCTTCAAATGCAGCTTTGATGGCAGAAATTCAAGAAATGAGGGAAGAGAACAAAATGTTTCGGGAAGAAAACAAGTTTATCCGCGAAGAACTATCAAAGATGGGTGTTATATTTGCACAATTCAATGCAAACCCCGAGTTCTTAAGCTCTTTCAACGTGAATAACTCCGGCTCGCTTAACAGTGAAACACAAGCTCCTTCTAATGAAGATTAAATACTTCATGTTTTATGACTTTTTTTTGGTGTGTAGGGCAATAGTACACTGCTTAAATGCACACAATACTATATTTTTGTTGTAAATAATTTTAATATTTAAATATTTTCGTTTTGAATTTCGATATTGTGTACATTACTTTGTTTATGATATAGAATGTGTTGATTACAGGTAAAATAAAATTATAGCAAGATCAAAATAATAAAAATAATTTATATAAATAAAAAATTTCCTTCCAATCGTTGGTCACAATTTCCGTCCAACAGGTTGGTTGGAATTTCCGTCCAACGGGTCAAAAGTGGACGGAACTTCCCTTTCTTAAATTCATTGGGTTACCACTAGGACTTTCCGTCCAACAGATTAAAGTTGGACGGAATTTCCCATTCTTAAAATGGTGGGTGATCATTTGGAATTTCCGTCCAACATGTCAAAATTGGACGGAAATTCCCATTCTACAAATGGTGGTTTACCGTTCGGAAATTCCTACCAACTTTGTCCCGTTAGTCGGAATTTCCGTCCAACATATGATGTTGGACGGAATTACCGATGTTCATTTTTCCGGATCATCGTTTTGGTCGGAATGTTGGTCGGAAACCTTATTACCGACCAATAACCCCCATTGTCCGTCCAATTTTCGTTGGACGGAAATAGCGGGATTTCCAGCAGTGGTCCATTACTAATTTACTATGCACTGTAATTAGGGAAAGGAAATAATTAACATACATGGACGTGCATAGCAGTAGTAAATATGGTAGTAAATCAAATGCAATGGTATTAACTATTAACATCATAATAAAATAGAGACCATGGAAGCGCAAGTCCAAAGCACTGCAATGGATGAAGATGGAGGGATGGAGTTCGAACAAAACACAAAGCCGACAATGAACTATTGTGTGCATATTTACTGAATATTGTGTGCCTGTGACGTATGAGTTGTGTGCCTAGCGTGAATAATAATAGAATTAGTTAATGAAACGTTTAAAAAATATATATATTTTTAAAAAAGGTTAGATTGATTACGAAACCGAGTGTACTGGTAATTGTAGGATACGTAAATATAAATTATTGATAGTGGTAAAAAGTTGAAAACATGAATATGAATATTAGATAGTTGCATGACTATGCAAAACGTGAATAACGGTGGATGACGATGATACTATTAGGTTGGGCTACAACGTGTGCGGAGTAATGTTTAACTACATGCATTTTTTATTTTTTTTTGCAAGAACTTTAATTTTTGCATAAATTGTACTTATATTCCATATGCACAGGGAAATATACAATGTGTGCCAATTATTAGTGATATAATGTGTGCCTAAAAAATTAAATCATGTGCCCAGACGGACAAAAATGAAAATCTGAGGCAACCGGTGTCATTATTGTGATGAACAACCAGCCCGTCACGACAGCCGTAACTACCCCTGAACCCAAATACAAAGAAAAAATAGAAGAACAAAGGGAAGGAATAGCAAGTGACTTGGCAAAAAAAATTTAGTGCTATATTAAAATGATATGTTCTATTTAAATCCCAACTACAATTTCATTTATGAAATGACTTATATTCTTATTGTGGACTGCCACAACATGCTGCTAAAATATAAAAAAAAATTAATCTTAAAAATATAGGAGAATATGTCTTATGTAAAGGAACACAATATTTGGTAGCGAGAAAAAAAAAAAACCGGTCAAGCACACAACTATAACACCCAACCAGGAATCAGATCCAATATTTATTAAGGCATATTAACAATGGTAATAACCCAAATAATGTTAAAAAGTCAGATTCATTTTAATGAAACTTAGAGTACATTACCTATGTAAATTAAAAATGCACTTAACACACGACATCGGGCACACAAGCAAAATGTATGAGCACATAACTATAACAAATCGTATTAATAATGTCAATAAGTTGAACTAATAACGGTAGATTTATGCATTTAATTGTATTCTTGATTTGGACTGCCACAATGAGTTGATTAATAATACAACAGTTTAAGTTTTAAATAATTAGAGAACTTAGACTTATGTGAAAGGCACACAACATATGGCATTGGGCACACAAACAAACCATATGAGCATACAACTGTAACAAAACGTACGAGAATATGATCCAATATTTCCTAAAACATATTAACGGTCTCTGAATAAAACTGTTATGCTAAGAATAAAGTAGTTGGAAAAGGAACAAAAGTGTGGTATTTCGTATTTGCATAATTGTGAACGGAAAAAAAAAATCAAAAATGGTATTTCATATTTGTAAATTGTTAAAATTATGAACAGGCGTTTAAAAAATATATGTGGTATTTTGAATAACTAATTTTAATTGTTTCCCGAATTTCAATTACATTTAGACATGAATAAATAAAAGCATTTCAATGCTCTTTAAACTATTATAATGATTTACGAACAAAGTTTAGATATTAAACATAAAGCAAAAACTTGGCATACGGGCGTGAGTAAAAAGGCACACGCCATTCCTAAGACGGCACACAAGGCAGAGTGCATGGGCACACAAGATCATGCAAACGGTGGTGTGTGCCATAGTCATTTATAATCTGTGCCACACAAGCCAATGTCGTATGCACGAAATTAAAACTGGTAGCGTTATCATATTAATCAAATGCCGAGAACTATGCATTGCGTTTGAAAGTGTCAAAATTTCAGGCCCACGAAGGCAATACACATTCACTGTTAATGACTGTAGGCACACAACTGCTGAATAAAGATTAAAGGACATACAGCTTTACCTAAAAACGCACACACAAAATATGATAACACAACAATGATCACAAAAATAAGCTAACATTGATTAAAACTTAGGCAACTATCATGATAAACAACAGTGAAGCCAAAACAGTACATAAAACTAACAATCTAAATCAATCCTTGATGGTAGACAAAAGAGATGAAAAGAAGCGTAACGCACGTGCCACGTTGCTTGTACAGTGCAGCTGGACCTTCAACAAAATCTTCATCATCATCATTGGGCAGTTGGAAGAGCACACCACCGAAGGTGTTTTTTGCTGCCACGCCAACAAACACAAACAACATCAAAGAGAGAAAACAATGGTGCACAATATGATAGGGCACATAACATATTCAAGCGTGGCACACAATATATTGAAGCATGGCACACAATAAACAAATACATGTCTGACCACATTAGAGGTACTAATTGGACTAAATTCGAATTTCCAAGCATTGCATTAGGCAAAGCACTAGCACCAGTAACATTAGTTAATGAATTAAAACCATGCCTAAGTGTTGAGGTGGCATTATTTGCAGCACTTAGCAAATTCGTGTCATTAGCAGTATGAACACTTGGCAAAATCTTATCATTATTAGCATTATCAATAGTAGGAAATGTATTGCCAGCATTAGCATTATTTAAACTAACATTAGAAACACTAACTGAACTACATTCAAATAACCAAACATTGCATTAGGCAAAGTGCTAACAACAGTAGCATTATTTAAAGAACTAAACCTGAAATTCATATTATTGCCATTTTGAGTGCTAATATTAGCATTACCTTGACCAGCAAAATTATAGGGCTGAGTTCCCAAAGATGGTAGCGTGTCACCACCTCCAAATACGTGACTCAAAGGTAGTGAGGATGTCGCAGCAACTCGCGACTATTGCTGTCCACCAACAAAATTTGATTGCTCATGAGGCAGTCCTGCCACCGAGGTAACGCCACCTTCACCGGCAGCCCCAGTTTGCACTACCAAGACTGTCTGAGCGGGAAGGGGAGAGTCATGGCGACTTTGGGTTGAGATGAAGACAAACAGATGGAGGACGTCCGCTGGTGTATCTCCAACGCGATTTAGAGGGGTCATTACCGATTGCAAATGCTCATCCGCCATCGCAACCGAAGTGTTGGAAGATGCCACCGGAAAAGACGATGTAGCAATTCCAGTAGCATCACCCTGTCGTTGAATTTGGTCGCGGTTGGCCTGGGAAGGATCTTGAGGAAGCTGCCATAGTCAGGAAAGAAGACACCGCCCCGGTCGCTTCCAGAAGCCACCCTAGCAGACCTCTCTAGACGAAGTCGAGACCCACTGCCCTCTGCCATCGCTGTGCCGGTGAACCTTCACTCTCAACCGCCGATAAACCTCTCACAGACCGTCGAAGAGACTGTCGTATTTAGCCAATGAACTTGCTCTCCAAAAACAAGAAGAAACTGAATCGTCGAATATTTGCCTTGTTTAGGGAATCCGAAAAATCTGCTGACGGCAATTAAAACCCCTAAGCAAAGACAAAACTACCCTCAAACCCTTATACACACACGAAAATTGCCTAAATAAATAAAACAACTAATTAAAAAACACCTAAATCTACCCATTAATTTTATCAGATCAATGGCTAATATGAGTCCTAGGAATCCTCCATAATCTACTAGTCCTCACCTGAATACAATTCTATATATATATATATATATATATATATAGAGAGAGAGAGAGAGGGGTTCAAATGAGAACGGTGCGCCTATAAGAGAACTCAGGACGCATGACATTCGTCCACGTGTCTAGATCTAATGGATGAGAAACACAAATTTTTGTAAAGAAACGTGATGGAATTTTCGTAAATAATTGAGCATCTAAGTGCAAGTAAAATGTATTACAAGTGCAACTAATAGATTAATATAGTGCACTTAAGTGCAAATAAAATGTATTACATGTGCAAGTAAAATGTACACTGAGCATTGTTAGGAATAAAATTGTAATAGTTTTGATGAGCCAATTTGTAATTTTAGAAATCCCCTATTTTATTTTTAGAGTGTAGAGATTAGAAATCCCCTATTTTATTTTTAGAGTGTAGAGATTAGACCCGGAAGACAAGTCATCATGACATTGGATTTGCTCGAATTATTGTTTTATAGAATACATTTTGTCATGAGTCTTGTAAGTCATCTGCTTCCATTATACACATGAGTGTATATGATTTAATGGACAAGGTGAAATTATCATTGCTAGAAGACTTGAGTTCAAATCCTATAAAGAACATTTTAAGCCTTGAAGATCAAAGAATGGAGCAAGTCGTGGCACGATCCAACTCCTAGAAGAAGTCAAATTTTTGGGTCAATGGAGGAAGCTGTGGAGCTCTCAAGGGAGGAAGAAGTTCAAGATCCACTATCTCTATACCATGCACTACACACTGCAAAGAAGGATCAAATACATTATCTTGCTGAATATAATTGAATGAGTTGAAACAGAGTAATGGTTAAGAACTTGAGCATATATCTATTGGTCTAGTGTTTGAATCCTACTTGGTACATTTTAATCCTAAAGAAGAAGCTTGGGAGTAAGTCATACGGCATTTTAATCCTAAAGAAGAAGCTTGGGAGTAAGTCATACGGCCAAAGCTTTTGGAGCAAGAGATGGAGCTAGGCAAGGTCAACATGGAGCAACTTTGGCTAAGGATGGAGCTAGGCAAGGTCAACATGGAGCAACTTTGGCTAAGCTTATGCGCGTGATCCATACTACACTTCTACACGCGTGAAAGGCTTAACCATTTTAATCCTAAAGAAGAAGCTTGGGAGTAAGTCATACGGCCAAAGCTTTTGGAGCAAGAGATGGAGCTAGGCAAGGTCAACATGGAGCAACTTTGGCTAAGCTTATGCGCGTGATCCATACTACACTTCTACACGCGTGAAAGGCTTAACCATTTTAATCCTAAAGAAGAAGCTTGGGAGTAAGTCATACGGCCAAAGCTTTTGGAGCAAGAGATGGAGCTAGGCAAGGTCAACATGGAGCAACTTTGGCTAAGCTTATGCGCGTGATCCATACTACACTTCTACACGCGTGAAAGGCTTAACCATTTTTGCATGGTTCATATTTATTCCAGTACGTGATGCCATGAACCAGAAGAAATCTGAAGGTGGTGATTTTCTGAAGATTATTGTTCATACTCAAGCAAGAGCCACCCGAAAAATATTTTGAAAGATCAACTTGCCCAAGATCAAATCAAGAATGCAACAAAGTCAAAAATATCAAGCTCTGAAGGATACAAAGTCTGCAATATCAAGCTGAGAAGGCAACAAAGTCAAAAATTGGAGGCTACAAGTTTCAAGGATCAATCAAGCCGTAAATAGAAGACTTTGGTGAGCAATTTGCAGAGGTAATTTTTCTAAAATTACCAGCAGCATTAAATGAGCAGATCAAAATAGAGATCTTATCAAATCAATTTGGCAAGTTATCAGATCAACGGTATGGTCATTAAATGAGGAGGTATGGCCATCAACATCAGATTGGAATAACCAATCAGATCAAGTGAACGTTCAAAATTTGAATGTTCTAACGGGCAAATAATTCTTTGAATTATACAAAGCCCAAGAAGACTTGAAGACATGTACAAGAGGCACTAACAGAATACAGAGGTGACGGTTGAGATCTCAGACGAAGAATACACAACACTACGAACTAAAACATGAAAAACTATAAGTGGTGCTACTGAGCGGTGAATGCGATAAAAATACAAAGTGCTAAGATATTGAGCTATACACGAGAGGAATTCAAGTCTTAGAAAAGAAATCTTTATTTCTTTCAACAATTGTATCTCTACTGAGAGTAGAAAGGAGTGTAGCTGGGTGCGTAACTGATGGATGTGTATTGTGGTGAGATGAATGTGAAGTGGTATGGAAGGTGGTAAAACGAAGAGTCAAGACTCCCCGAGTGTCGTGTCTCTCAAGGATGGCGAATGGGAATCGAATTAGTGTTGTAACACCCCGTAAATTCGTTCAAGCCTTGAGACCGGTAATCGTTTACGCCGGATGATTTATTTGATTTAATTGGGCTAGTCTTTCCAATTCATATATATATGAATATATTTCTTGAACCCGGAATTAATTATTTATTCAAAAGCCCAATTCTTGATTTAATTCTTGTAAGAGATTTATTCTAATTTGGATCCTTACAATTCTTATAAGTAAGAGTATTTTTTATAATGGCCCAATTCCTTATACTAGTATATATATATTGTCTCTAAGACATTTAATTCCTAATATTATGGGCTTTCTCCTTATTCTATGTATTTACTTAAGAGATGAATCATTTGGCCCAATAATTATTCTTGTACATAGAATTGTTATATATAAAGAGTTAAGTCCATTCCTTATTAAATCTTCCACCCTAATATATACATATATGTATGTATGTATTATGATATATATATATTCAAGACTTAGCATTTTCTAGAGATTCCACTCTCTCTCTTCCCCTACTCATTCTTCACGCCACTTTCATTCATCTTCCCCTTCAAATATTGGTCTTCATTTCATCTTCAATATTCAAGTCAAGATTGTTCTTTTAGGATTGTTAAGGCTTGGGTAAGTGTCTATCTCTAGGAGTATACCTTGCATCATGTTATTTTCATAATCTTTATACAAGTTCTTATGTTGTTCTTTTGGGGATCCTTTGGGAAAAAGATGATCAAGATGGAGGTGGTGCCTTGTGAGGTGTTTTGTGGTTTTCTTGGGTGAAGTGTGCTTCAAGAGGTAACCATCATGTCCACTAAAACCTATTTTTACACTCTTGATCTCTGAATATTATTTGGTGTATTGGAATCCTGAAATTTCTTGGATATTAGCCTTGTTGTTGGTCTATGAACCTTTCTTTTGATGGATTATGAACTTGTGTTCTTGATCCTTTGCATATTGATGTTTATGAACATTTGTTGGTATGGATTCCATGTTTATTTGGCTTCTGAGATATATAATCTGGACAATCTAATCCTAGTTTTGTATTTTGGAATGAGTATTGTGTATTCTGTTCCGAGTCTGGAATCTGTGTTGGGGTTGCACTTGCGGTGCATTTAGGCGGTATAATGTGTCCCGCTTAGGTGGTCCGCAAGTGTACTAGTGGAAGGGTTTGGCGGAACACGGTGTTCCGTTGGTGTGTTCCGTTAGAACTAGAGGAAGGGTTGGTGTTCCGTTGGTGTGTTCCGTTAGAACTAGAGGAAGGGTTCGGCGGAAGTTGGTGTGTTCCGTTAGAACTAGAGGAAGGGTTCGGCGGAAGAGGCAGCTTTCCGTTAGAACTAGAGGAAGGGTTCGGCGGAAGAGGCAGCTCCGCGTTAGAACTAGAGGAAGGGTTCGGCGGAAGAGGCAGCTCCGTGAGGGCGTTCCGTTAGTGTTGGGGCGGAAGAGGCAGCTCCGTGAGGGCGTTCCGTTAGTGTTGGTGGAAGGGTCTGGCGGAACATGGTGTTCCGTTTGTGAGCTCCGCAAGGTCATTTCCAATTCTGGTTCCAGTAACCTGTTCTGTGATCTGTTGTCTGATTGTTTCCCTTTTATTCTGAACCTTGTTGGAGTATCTTGTTGGGTATTTTACCATGTTTTTGGAGTATTTATTCATCTCTCTTGGTCCACATTTTGAATCTCTTGTGTAGTTGAATCCTTGATTATACTACCTGGGAGTTGGTTTGTGTTCATAATCTGAGATGAACACTTTGAGTGGTTGTTCTTGGGCTGAGGTTAAGGTTGGATGTGGATGGTGGATCTTTGAGTACCTTTGTGTATATTTGGGCACCATTTGCCTCTGTGTATATTTGGGCATGATTTGCCTCTGTGTATTTGGGCACCCTTTGCCTTTGTGTATATGGGCACTATTTGCCATTTGTGTATATCGGCACTATTTGCCACTTTGGTAGTTGAGGAATATTTGCCTCTATGTATTTGGGCACGACTTGCCTCTGTGTATATTTGGGCACCATTTGCCTCTGTGTATATTTGGGCACCATTTGCCTCTGTATATTTGGGCACCATTTGCCTTTATGATTCAGGCATTATTTGCCTCTGCGAACTGAGCTTGGTTTTGATGATTGGTATGAGGATTGGTATGTTGGTTGGAGGGTAAGGGTTAGTACTTATCCTTAGGTTGAGGTCTGTTTGGTCTCTTATTTGATTCTTGAGTTATATCATATCTCGTTGGTTGTTGATTATTCTTGGATGTATCCTTGTTTGGTTGTTTCTCATGAGTATTCCATTGTATTCATGATTCGGTTGGATATTGGTATTGTTGAGAAGTCTTGGTTTATCCTTTATTCAGCTTGTTGTTGTTGAGTATCCGATTTTAAATACTGAACAGTTCGTTGGTGTGTATATTCTATATGAGTGTGTAAACCTATTTACAAACCTATTATATATCTATATTTCCTTGCGGGTGTGAGTGGTGGTTGCTTAGCAGTCTTTTGCTAATGGTTTCTTGTATGTTTTCCAAGAATGCAATAAGTCTAAGCGAGAGCGCGCTAGAGCTTACCTATATGAGGCAGCTTAGACATTGTTATGTTGTTTTAGACTTTATGTTCGGGCCTGTGTGCCAATGATGAGACTATATGTACTCTTGTTTAGATTTCAGATGTTTTAGACATGTTTGAGAATTTGTTATCTATGCAGTTCAGTTCTTTTGGTTAGCCTGTGCATCTAGGCCGTGCTTTTCTTACCTAGATGTGGCATGATACCCCTTTAGGGTTTAATCGCTTCCGCTATGTATGTTGATAGTTGAGGTAGGCAGCTTTTGCATTAAAGTTTAGCTATCTCGGCTTGTGAAAAGTTGGGGTGTCACAGTTGGTATCAGAGCCTGTGTTGAGGTCTACGTAGAGATCCTAGGGTTGAACTTTTGAGACTCTAGGACTTGATCAGTAGAAATAGGGTTGAACTTTTGAGACTCTAGGACTTGATCAGTAGAAATTAAGATGTTTGAGAATCCTAGGAGGACTTGATCAGTAGAAATTAAGATGTTTGAGAATCCTAGGATGTGTGAATTCTAGGAATCGCGGTGAGGACACGCCTTGTTTGTTTAAGTTATATATGTGCTTTGTTAACGTTGTTGTAGTTGCCCTTGTTAACCTTGTTGTTTGCAGCTTGCGGGCGCGTCTTCCGGGTAAGTTCTTAATCGCTTTTAGATAAGTTGCTTCGTTTTAGAATTGCCTAGAAGCCTGCCTTAGATTATGAATAAGTAGTTAGTTGATACGAAACGATGGATAGCACCGTATGCGTCTAAGCAATCAGAAGGTTGGCAGCTCGTTGAAGAAGGCTAATCTATGCAAAGCTTGGAGTCATCGACAGCAATCTACGTTCCTCGGGAATGGCGTCTTCGCGCGTGTAGCATCGTCTGCAAGATCTTCGTTAACCTCAAGACTTGAAGAATAAATCCCGTGCAGCTGAAGTTCAATACAAGACGAAGAAAGTGATAGGAGTTCGAAGACTAAACACTCGAAGACCCTCGACCTTGAGGGAACGGCAAGGGCGGACGTTGATGCGCCAACAAGGAGTCATGTCTCGCCAAGTAAAAGCTTCTAGATCGATGGTGAAGAATATCATGCAAGCTAAGCGTGATAATGATGAAGCCTTAAGAAGTAGAATGTGAGGTTGTGATTCGCAGACCTTAAGGTAGTTCTACCTACCTCTAAAGCGACCATGAAGGAACAAGCTAGAAGTTGCAACCTTAAAGGCAAAGAGGACTAAGACAAGTGGAGAGGAACTCGAATTCTTCAGACCCCCGAAGACGAGAAGAAACGCCATTATCAAGTTGACTGACCCCATGAGGTGCGAATGGACTAAGAAGTGAATTGCAAAATAAGGACCTCGTGTAATCTATTCGGTGCACCCTGGGAGTAACTCCTTGTGTAAGGGCTTAAGGAAGGAACCTCGGTGGTAGGAAAGAAATAAGGAATAGCTAAGCAAGCTAGTAGAAGACCGAACCGTCCAAAGATCAAGACCAATCGAAGTGAACCTAAAGGCTAGCTCAATCCAAGAGGTTGATTCTAAGAGAAGTTTAGCTTATATACCCTGCATTTGGGAGGTACCATCGATCGCGCTAAACGCAAAGATTAAACTCGAGTAAATAAAGGACTCCCCGTAAGATCTTGTACGGTCAGAAGAGCAAGAATTCTTGACGCTAAGAAGGTGCACGCGTTGCGTTGGTGCTAAGGTTACGATGTTTTAAAGTAAAAGGAAGTAAGCTTGGTCCCTAAGGTCAATGTTTTAAAGTAAAAGGAAGTAAGCTTGGTCCCTAAGGTCATCGTGACCATTCGACAGCAAAAATCAAGAGTTCGTTAAAGAAGGATATTTGTGATTCGGCAAAAATCAAGAGTTCGTTAAAGAAGGATATTTGTGATTCGGCGTCTTCGAAGAGTTCGTTAAAGAAGGATATTTGTGATTCGGCGTCTTCGACCTCTCTGGGAGTGATAAGGATGTACGCGCTGTAGCTTATAAAGTAGAGCTATCGGAATTCTAGATTCGCGTTTCGTAAGGAGCAAGGTTAAAACACGTCGATCGGTCAAGGTGTCGTGATCAAATCATCAAGCCGTGGAAATCGTTTAGAGTTGAGAGACTTCCTATCCTTCTTAAAGCCGAATCCTTCTTTGTTCCTTGAAATACCAATTATCCTTTTGTTGAGAAATCCCTTCTATCTATTCTACTCATTATTCCTATCTCCTCTTGGAAACTAAATTCTCCTTTGTTTCTTGAAACTCTAAATGCCTTCTTGTTGAAACACCCCTTCTACTTATTCTAAATCTCTTTCTCATCTTCGCTTAAAATTGAATTTCTCTTTTCCTTCGAGGAAGTGCATACCCTATCGTTAAAGAATCCTTTCTATCTTTCTAGATCTCATTGCTATCGTCCCTTGAAACCGAATTTCTCTCATTCCCTGGGAAATTGTATATCCTTTCGTTGAGACATCCTTTCAGTTTATTTTAAATCTCATTCTTATCTCCTTTCAAGATTGAATTTCTTTCTTTCCTTTGGAGAATTGCATACCCTATCGTTGAAAACTCATTTCTGTATTTTCAGACTTCATTCCTAAATTCCTCTTGGAACGTAATGCCTTTCTCTTCTTTGGAAATCTGAATGCCCTATTGTTGCAAAACTCTTTTCGTGCTTTCAATCTCGTTCCTACATTTTCTCAAAGCCAAGTTCTTTTCATTTTCTTCTTTTGTTGAAAGAACTTGATATTTCTTTGGTTGGAAAATTCTTTCTATCATTTCAAACGTTGTTCTTGTTCGCCTCTTGAAATGATTCTGTGCAAGGTGACAACCTTCTTTCCTAAGTTGTGACTTTGATAACTCTTGATTCTATTCTTAACTGGCGTTGTCCTTGAATCTTGAACCTTAACCCTTTCACTCTCTTTTTCCTTATTGGGTAAAATTTTCAAAATAAGCATACGTTCTATAAATGTTTTTCCTCTATCTGCTACCGTACTAGTTTTAACTTTCTGTCCCGAAAACAAATCTGCCTTATGGAGTGGTTTTGAGCTGGATCTTTCAAGAAAATGGAGTTCGCCTAAGCTGTCAGAAGGTCAAAGCAAAGAGGCATAGCAGCCCGTTTGGTTGGGAAGATTTTGTAAATCGAGTAACCCTAAGGCCGTAGCGTCTACAAGTGTCATCGGAAAAGTTGAAGCTGATTCAAGAAAGAATGAAAGACGCCCATGACCGATAGAAGACATATGCCAACCAAGTTAGACCAGATGCGTGATGCGTTCACATTTTGCTGCTGAAGATATATGTGCATGATGCGCTTCGTGATATCCAGCTTGAAATCGTAACCTTTGAAGATGCTCTATCCTATGAAGAGAAGCCGGTGAGAATTTCAGTCACCCAGTCAAGAGATGCGCACTGAAAAGCAGTGAAGTCCATGAAGGTAGTATGATCCAGCCACGTAGCCAAAGGAGCGACCTAGGATATAGAGGATATGATGAGGAAGCGGTTCCAACGTTGTGTGGTCAAGGTAGGCAAGTTTAAGCTTTAGGTAGAATTCTTTTTAGGTTGTGTATTCTCTCGCTTGGGTTGGGTAAGCTAGAAGTTTAAGAGTTAGTAGAAGTATAGTATGTTCTTAAGTTAAGTTGGTTGAGCAATCCTTTTTTTCTTTAACCTTCGATCAATTTCTTTATCTCCTTGAACCGTTCCGTTTCAAGTTCCCGTGAGCTATGAGCTTCGGGGACGAAGCTCCTTTTAAGGGGGGTAGAGTGTAACACCCCGTACATTCGTTCAAGCCTTGAGACCGGTAATCGTTTCCGCCGGATGATTTATTTGATTTAATTGGGCTAGTCTTTCCAATTCATATATATATATATATATATATATATATATATATATATATATATATATNGTGATCAAATCATCAAGCCGTGGAAATCGTTTAGAGTTGAGAGACTTCCTATCCTTCTTAAAGCCGAATCCTTCTTTGTTCCTTGAAATACCAATTATCCTTTTGTTGAGAAATCCCTTCTATCTATTCTACTCATTATTCCTATCTCCTCTTGGAAACTAAATTCTCCTTTGTTTCTTGAAACTCTAAATGCCTTCTTGTTGAAACACCCCTTCTACTTATTCTAAATCTCTTTCTCATCTTCGCTTAAAATTGAATTTCTCTTTTCCTTCGAGGAAGTGCATACCCTATCGTTAAAGAATCCTTTCTATCTTTCTAGATCTCATTGCTATCGTCCCTTGAAACCGAATTTCTCTCATTCCCTGGGAAATTGTATATCCTTTCGTTGAGACATCCTTTCAGTTTATTTTAAATCTCATTCTTATCTCCTTTCAAGATTGAATTTCTTTCTTTCCTTTGGAGAATTGCATACCCTATCGTTGAAAACTCATTTCTGTATTTTCAGACTTCATTCCTAAATTCCTCTTGGAACGTAATGCCTTTCTCTTCTTTGGAAATCTGAATGCCCTATTGTTGCAAAACTCTTTTCGTGCTTTCAATCTCGTTCCTACATTTTCTCAAAGCCAAGTTCTTTTCATTTTCTTCTTTTGTTGAAAGAACTTGATATTTCTTTGGTTGGAAAATTCTTTCTATCATTTCAAACGTTGTTCTTGTTCGCCTCTTGAAATGATTCTGTGCAAGGTGACAACCTTCTTTCCTAAGTTGTGACTTTGATAACTCTTGATTCTATTCTTAACTGGCGTTGTCCTTGAATCTTGAACCTTAACCCTTTCACTCTCTTTTTCCTTATTGGGTAAAATTTTCAAAATAAGCATACGTTCTATAAATGTTTTTCCTCTATCTGCTACCGTACTAGTTTTAACTTTCTGTCCCGAAAACAAATCTGCCTTATGGAGTGGTTTTGAGCTGGATCTTTCAAGAAAATGGAGTTCGCCTAAGCTGTCAGAAGGTCAAAGCAAAGAGGCATAGCAGCCCGTTTGGTTGGGAAGATTTTGTAAATCGAGTAACCCTAAGGCCGTAGCGTCTACAAGTGTCATCGGAAAAGTTGAAGCTGATTCAAGAAAGAATGAAAGACGCCCATGACCGATAGAAGACATATGCCAACCAAGTTAGACCAGATGCGTGATGCGTTCACATTTTGCTGCTGAAGATATATGTGCATGATGCGCTTCGTGATATCCAGCTTGAAATCGTAACCTTTGAAGATGCTCTATCCTATGAAGAGAAGCCGGTGAGAATTTCAGTCACCCAGTCAAGAGATGCGCACTGAAAAGCAGTGAAGTCCATGAAGGTAGTATGATCCAGCCACGTAGCCAAAGGAGCGACCTAGGATATAGAGGATATGATGAGGAAGCGGTTCCAACGTTGTGTGGTCAAGGTAGGCAAGTTTAAGCTTTAGGTAGAATTCTTTTTAGGTTGTGTATTCTCTCGCTTGGGTTGGGTAAGCTAGAAGTTTAAGAGTTAGTAGAAGTATAGTATGTTCTTAAGTTAAGTTGGTTGAGCAATCCTTTTTTTCTTTAACCTTCGATCAATTTCTTTATCTCCTTGAACCGTTCCGTTTCAAGTTCCCGTGAGCTATGAGCTTCGGGGACGAAGCTCCTTTTAAGGGGGGTAGAGTGTAACACCCCGTACATTCGTTCAAGCCTTGAGACCGGTAATCGTTTCCGCCGGATGATTTATTTGATTTAATTGGGCTAGTCTTTCCAATTCATATATATATATATATATATATATATATATATATATATATATATGAATATATTTCTTGAACCCGAAATTAATTATTTATTCAAAAGCCCAATTCTTGATTTAATTCTTGTAAGAGATTTATTCTAATTTGGATCCTTACAATTCTTATAAGTAAGAGTATTTTTTATAATGGCCCAATTCCTTATGCTAGTATATATATATTGTCTCTAAGACATTTAATTCCTAATATTATGGGCTTTCTCCTTATTCTATGTATTCATTTACTTAAGAGATGAATCATTTGGCCCAATAATTATTCTTGTACATAGAATTGTTATATATAAAGAGTTAAGTCCATTCCTTATTAAATCTTCCACCCTAATATATACATATATGTATATATTTATTATGATATATATATTCAAGACTTAGCATTTTCTAGAGATTCCACTCTCTCTCTTCCCCTACTCATTCTTCACGCCACTTTCATTCATCTTCCCCTTCAAAGATTGATCTTCATTTCATCTTCAATATTCAAGTCAAGATTGCTCTTTTAGGATTGTTAAGGCTTGGGTAAGTGTCTATCTCTAGGAGTATACCTTGCATCATGTTATTTTCATAATGTTTATACAAGTTCTTATGTTGTTCTTTTGGGGATCCTTTGGGAAAAAGATGATCAAGATGGAGGTGGTGCCTTGTGAGGTGTTTTGTGGTTTTCTTGGGTGAAGTGTGCTTCAAGAGGTAACCATCATGTCCACTAAAACCTATTTTTACACTCTTGATCTCTGAATATTATTTGGTGTATTGGAATCCTGAAATTTCTTGGATATTAGCCTTGTTGTTGGTCTGTGAACCTTTCTTTTGATGGATTATGAACTTGTGTTCTTGATTCTTTGCATATTGATGTTTATGAACATTTGTTGGTATGGATTCCATGTTTATTTGGCTTCTGAGATATATAATATGGACAATCTGATCTTAGTTTTGTATTCTGGAATGAGTATTGTGTATTCTGTTCCGAGTCTGGAATCTGTGTTGGGGTTGCACTTGCGGTGCATTTAGGCGGTATAATGTGTCCCGCTTAGGTGGTCCGCAAGTGTACTAGTGGAAGGGTTTGGCGGAACATGGTGTTCCGTTGGTGTGTTCCGTTAGAACTAGAGGAAGGGTTCGGCGGAAGAGGCAGCTCCGTGAGGGAGCTCCGTTAGTGTTGGTGGAAGGGTCTGGCGGAACATGGTGTTCCGTTTGTGAGCTCCGCAAGGTCATTTCCAATTCTGGTTCCAGTAACCTGTTCTGTGATCTGTTGTCTGATTGTTTCCCTTTTGTTCTGAACCTTGTTGGAGTATCGTGTTGGGTATTTTACCATGTTTTTGGAGTATTTATTCATCTCTCTTGGTCCACCTTTTGAATCTCTTGTGTAGTTGAATCCTTAATTATACTACCTTGGAGTTGGTTTGTGTTCATAATCTGAGATGAACACTTTGAGTGGTTGTTCTTGGGCTGAGGTTAAGGTTGGATGTGGATGGTGGATCTTTGAGTACCTTTGTGTATATTTGGGCACCATTTGCCTCTGTGTATATTTGGGCATGATTTGCCTCTGTGTATTTGGGCACCCTTTGCCTTTGTGTATATGGGCNAATTAATTATTTATTCAAAAGCCCAATTCTTGATTTAATTCTTGTAAGAGATTTATTCTAATTTGGATCCTTACAATTCTTATAAGTAAGAGTATTTTTTATAATGGCCCAATTCCTTATGCTAGTATATATATATTGTCTCTAAGACATTTAATTCCTAATATTATGGGCTTTCTCCTTATTCTATGTATTCATTTACTTAAGAGATGAATCATTTGGCCCAATAATTATTCTTGTACATAGAATTGTTATATATAAAGAGTTAAGTCCATTCCTTATTAAATCTTCCACCCTAATATATACATATATGTATATATTTATTATGATATATATATTCAAGACTTAGCATTTTCTAGAGATTCCACTCTCTCTCTTCCCCTACTCATTCTTCACGCCACTTTCATTCATCTTCCCCTTCAAAGATTGATCTTCATTTCATCTTCAATATTCAAGTCAAGATTGCTCTTTTAGGATTGTTAAGGCTTGGGTAAGTGTCTATCTCTAGGAGTATACCTTGCATCATGTTATTTTCATAATGTTTATACAAGTTCTTATGTTGTTCTTTTGGGGATCCTTTGGGAAAAAGATGATCAAGATGGAGGTGGTGCCTTGTGAGGTGTTTTGTGGTTTTCTTGGGTGAAGTGTGCTTCAAGAGGTAACCATCATGTCCACTAAAACCTATTTTTACACTCTTGATCTCTGAATATTATTTGGTGTATTGGAATCCTGAAATTTCTTGGATATTAGCCTTGTTGTTGGTCTGTGAACCTTTCTTTTGATGGATTATGAACTTGTGTTCTTGATTCTTTGCATATTGATGTTTATGAACATTTGTTGGTATGGATTCCATGTTTATTTGGCTTCTGAGATATATAATATGGACAATCTGATCTTAGTTTTGTATTCTGGAATGAGTATTGTGTATTCTGTTCCGAGTCTGGAATCTGTGTTGGGGTTGCACTTGCGGTGCATTTAGGCGGTATAATGTGTCCCGCTTAGGTGGTCCGCAAGTGTACTAGTGGAAGGGTTTGGCGGAACATGGTGTTCCGTTGGTGTGTTCCGTTAGAACTAGAGGAAGGGTTCGGCGGAAGAGGCAGCTCCGTGAGGGAGCTCCGTTAGTGTTGGTGGAAGGGTCTGGCGGAACATGGTGTTCCGTTTGTGAGCTCCGCAAGGTCATTTCCAATTCTGGTTCCAGTAACCTGTTCTGTGATCTGTTGTCTGATTGTTTCCCTTTTGTTCTGAACCTTGTTGGAGTATCGTGTTGGGTATTTTACCATGTTTTTGGAGTATTTATTCATCTCTCTTGGTCCACCTTTTGAATCTCTTGTGTAGTTGAATCCTTAATTATACTACCTTGGAGTTGGTTTGTGTTCATAATCTGAGATGAACACTTTGAGTGGTTGTTCTTGGGCTGAGGTTAAGGTTGGATGTGGATGGTGGATCTTTGAGTACCTTTGTGTATATTTGGGCACCATTTGCCTCTGTGTATATTTGGGCATGATTTGCCTCTGTGTATTTGGGCACCCTTTGCCTTTGTGTATATGGGCACTATTTGCCATTTGTGTATATCGGCACTATTTGCCACTTTGGTAGTTGAGGAATATTTGCCTCTATGTATTTGGGCACGACTTGCCTCTGTGTATATTTGGGCACCATTTGCCTCTGTGTATATTTGGGCACCATTTGCCTCTGTATATTTGGGCACCATTTGCCTTTATGATTCAGGCATTATTTGCCTCTGCGAACTGAGCTTAGTTTTGATGATTGGTATGAGGATTGGTATGTTGGTTGGAGGGTAAGGGTTAGTACTTATCCTTAGGTTGAGGTCTGTTTGGTCTCTTATTTGATTCTTGAGTTATATCATATCTCGTTGGTTGTTGATTATTCTTGGATGTATCCTTGATTGGTTGTTTCTCATGAGTATTCCATTGTATTCATGATTCGGTTGGTTATTGGTATTGTTGAGAAGTCTTGGTTTATCCTTTATTCAGCTTGTTGTTGTTGAGTATCCGATTTTAAATACTGAACAGTTCGTTGGTGTGTATATTCTATATGAGTGTGTAAACTTATTTACAAACGGATTATATATCTATATTTCCTTGCGGGTGTGAGTGGTGGTTGCTTAGCAGTCTTTTGCTAATGGTTTCTTGTATGTTTTCCAGGAATGCAATAAGTCTAAGCGAGAGCGCGCTAGAGCTTATCTATATGAGGCAGCTTAGACATAGTTATGTTGTTTTAGACTTTATGTTCGGGCCTGTGTGCCAATGATGAGACTATATATACTCTTGTTTAGATTTCAGATGTTTTAGACATGTTTGAGGATTTGTTATCTATGCAGTTCAGTTCTTTTGGTTAGCATGTGCATCTAGGCCGTGCTTTTCTTACCTAGATGTGGCATGATACCCTTTTAGGTTTTAATCGCTTCCGCCGTGTATGTTGATAGTTGAGATATGCAGCTTTTGCATTAAAGTTTAGCTATCTCGGCTTGTGAAAAGTTGGGGTATCACAGGTGTGTTGGCTTCTAAGAGGTTGAAGAGAAAGAGTTACGGGAGTGCTAAGGGTTGGATTCATTTGTAAAAAGGGGAAGGTTGATATTGGTTGTGTAAAGTAAAGAAAAGTAAAGTGGAGATTGGGGCTTTAGACTTTTCCATGTGGTCTATCTTTGGATGGTTTTGCGAGTGCAAGTTGTGGAATAGACTAGGGAGTTCGTGGCACATTACCAAGTGGCGTCACACTTTGGACTCCCACATCCTCATTCGGTTGGGGCATCTTATCAAACACTTTGTCTACCACTCCTCTCGGATCTCGTCCTTTCGGACTAAGAGTGGAGATGTGGGTGAGTTAGACTCGTGAGTGGCCACTATCGCGCACACACTCACTTCCTTTGGGTTTGCTACCTAATGTGACCACAAAAGGCACAAAGCTTGAAGAACATCATCCACACGAGTTCAACATCCAACAAACATGCAATTCACAATTCAAAGCATTAATATTAAACATCCACATAGATCTACCATGAGGCCACCAATCCCCTATCTAATCTACTCTAGCATACTAAGAAACAAGAAAAAGAAAGAAAAATTCAAAGAAACAAGTATTGAATTAGAAATTGGAGAGAATGGTTACCACCCTTAGAAAGGGGATCTTTACAACCTTGATCTTGAAATCTCAATCTTCATTCTTGCCCTTGATCTATTTTAAACTATGAGAGAAAGGAATTTTCCCCCAAGAGGGGAGAAAACCCTCTAGATCTATTCTAGCCTATTCTATCAATTTTCTGATCTATTCTAGTTGTCCTTAGGTTTAGGGCAAAAGGGATTTATATAGGTGACAAAAAGGGGACAAATTTCCCAAAATGGCCTTTGGCCCGACCACGCCTGCGTCCACGCGTGGTGGTGGGCGTGGGAGCTTTCTGGAATTATTCCACGCCCAGCCACACGTGTGTGAGGCTGCGTGGGACGCTACTGCAATTCGGCTTGTCTGTCTTTTGCTCTATTTTAGCCTCAAATCCCTCTCCAACCTGTGAAATACTTCAAAACTATTTCTAGAAATGTTGTTAGAAGATTTTAATCGCATTTGAGCTAAAATGCATGCAATTGTTGTAATCGGATGTCAAAACGATGCACTTTTAATCTAATAAAGACCCCTTATAAGTGCTATTCTTGGTGCTTATCAGTAACACTCGGGTGAACTAAGTGTAGCTTTGTGCGAAACACTTGGTTGGAACGTAGCTTTGTGCGTAGCATTCGGGAACGTAGCTTTGTGTGTAGCGTTCGGGGAGCGTAGCTGTGTGCGTAGCGCTCGGGAGCTTAGCTTTGTGTGGAGAGCTCGTGGTTGAGTGTAGCTTTGTGCATAACACTCGGGAAATGCTTGTGTAGCGCTTGGAGTTTCACTATTGTATCTGGGTGATTGAAGATAGTGGAAATTTTCCTTGGAGTAAAGGAAGAAGTGGAGTAGGAGAATTACACCATCTCCGAACCACTATAAATCTCTGCCTCTCATTTACTTTACTGCACTTTATATTATTTGCATGTTTAACTCACTAACCCTTTACGTACTGTGTTGATCATATCATCTGGGTTTGTATGTTCCCACGTTCGCATGTGGTTCAAACTTTGCATACATATTCTTTGAGCTATTCTAAGTCTTTCCAACGTATTACATGTCAAGTATCTCTTCAGTTTTACGCAATTTTATTTTATAGCACTTTACCGTACGATATTCCGCTGCACATTTCAAGTTGAATTTATTCACTTGAAATCTCTTTTGTTGAAGTGTTATAAAGTTTTTAATTGTTAGAAAAGCCTATTCACCCCCCCCGCCCTCCCCTCTAGACTTTTCACCACCCTATCGGGACCAACAAGCATCAATACTAAGTGTACCTAGCGTCATAATTAGTTACACTTAGGTGCACGAATGTTAGCAATGTAAATTACTTGTACTTGTAACTTGTAAGTAAAAATAATTGCACTTGAAAGTGATTTTATGTGCACTTTTTTACTTGCAAAGGTGCACCAGCTACTTGCACTTATAACGCATTTACTTTCACCAAAGTTCGAGCTATTTACGAAAATGTCACCGCGTCGTTTTTTAAAATTACATCTGATTCGTTGATCTGGACACGTGGACGACTGTGAATGGTTCCTATTTCTCTCTTGGGCGACAGTTCGTATTAGAGCGTGCCCCTATATATATATATATATTCATTATTATTATGATTGCATATTTTGTACAAGGGTATTTATATCTTTTAAAAATCTTTTCCATTTCTATTTCTTTAACTAACCAAATACTAGAATACAATTTATAAAATCTATTCCTTTAGCAAACTAAACAATAGAATACAATTGATGTTCTACTCCTTAACTATTCTATTCCCTATGGAATAACATTCCTATTTTCTCAAAATTCATTCAGTGAACAAAATGTGTTATTAGTTGATCTCCAACTGATTATCTTTCCCCTATGATATTTTTTTTAATAAAAAAAATGATACTTAGCTTTGGTTGTTTTGGTGTCTCTCATCGATTATACTTACCGCTAGACATCTTTGCGACAGTTTGATAAATTGATGCTAGGTGGAGTACGTGTGGAGAAATCTATGGTGTTAGTATTGGCTAGGGGTATAAATGAGTCGAGTGGCTCATGAGCCGCTTGGTCAAAACTTAGCTCAAGCCAAGCTCGAGCGACTCATTTAACAATCGAGCTGAGCTCGAGCTCTAATGTCTTAGGCTTGTGACTCATCGAGCCGCTCACGAGCCATATATATATATATATATATATGATCAAGTGAAAAAGAAACTTTAGGTTAGAAATAGGAATTAATTTCGTCTATTCATCAAGTCCAGATCTAGGGCTCAGAATGAAGTAAATTAAAACAAAAAAAAAAACAAAAAAAAGCGGTGACATTTTGGTAATTTTGCATAAGCTTTTTTTTTTTTTCTTTTGGTTACTCAGTGCATTTTTTTCTTCTTGCCGAGCACAATGTTATATCTTCTTAGCACAATGTTGTGCCTTCCAGAGCACACTGATATGCACATTGTTGAGTCATACAGAGTAGATCGTTGAGCCTAACAGAGCACATTGTTGAGGCTTCTAGAACACTTTTTTTAAGATCGTAGGTGGCCTCTAGAGCACATTGTTGAGTCTTCTAGAGCATATTGTTGTGCCTTCCATAGTATTTTTTTAAAAAAATTGTAAGTGGCGAACTTTTTTTTTAAATCAATTAATCTTGATCACTAATTACTAATTTGAGTTGAATATTGCTTGTTTATTTATTATTTATAGTCGTTTATAATTTGTGTTGAAAATCCTATATTAAATTTAATTTTTCAATAATTGTTTCATATCTTTGTGCCTCTCGTGCACATTTTTGTCTTCCAAAACACATTGTTATGCATTCTAGAGCATACTGTTGTCCATTCTAGATCACATTATTGTTGAAGTTCGTAGGTGACGATTTTTTTTTTATCTAGGACTGAGATTCATTATCATTTCTCACATGAGACACCCATATATATATATATATATATATATATTGAAGAATTGTATAGATATATAATATACAACTATTAATTCAATATGTATTATTTAACAAAGAATATGAATATGTGTAATCTCAATCTTTTATTAAATACAACTATTAATTCATATTTATCATACTATATTATAAATTATTAAATACTTTGTGTTAAACAATATTTTTAGTAAAATTATAACACATCTAAATCAATAGAAACCACCAAAGGCCTTGTGGTTAAGCGGCATTAAGTGATTCTCTCAGGTGGGAGGTCATGGGTTTGAGCCCTTTGAGCCTCAGTGGGGGGGGGGCAATGTTGACTTGGTCGTGGTTGAGGAAGTATTTGGACAGATACTACATGAACAGGGTGGTACACGAATATATGTTATTTTCCAAAATTATTTAATTTTTATACTGTTAATTAAGTATGTAAATTTTATACCATGTTATTTAATTGTCGGAAATTTCTTTTGTTTGGTGTTCGAAAATTTGATTTTCTACCAAATTTATTTGCAAGCATAAAATTTAATTTGCTTATTCTGTCTGTACTCTGTATGAATACATATTTGACTTTTTTACATATTTAATTTTAAAAATTATTTCAAACATGTTCTAAAAACTATATGAATTTAATGGTTGAAAACTGTTATATGTAGATGATATTATTCGGCAGTATTGTCTGAACCTTGATATTCATTTTTGCTTCATTATTGACACTTCTCATTTCCAGCAATTATATTCCTTTTTTTTTTTTTTTTTTAAGAATTCACATATGAATTGAATGCAGCCTGTTTTCAGTCCTTCAATTTTAGCCGAGATGATTGATTAGCTGAATTGAATTCAAATGTGAATGCAATGTTTTTAGTCCTTCAGTTTTAAACAATTAACATTTGAATTGAATGCATGCAACTGTTTTCAATCCTACAGTTACAGAATAAAAAGTAAAATAAGAACATATTAAGAAAATTTTTTAAGCAAATTCTTTAACTTTATTTATTCAGCCATAAAGAATTAATACCGTATGCTATTTTATAAAAACTTATTTTATAAAGTAATAAGTTAGCTGAAAAATTAAAATATCCAGAATAGATATGCTTTTTTAAAAAAATGAGTTACAAACTGGATAAACATAGTATTCTGGCTGTAGAAAATGATCCTAAATGATCACAACTATCATTATAAAAAGCCTGCAGAAAATGATCCTAAATTAAGCAATGTCCTGTTTCATGTCCCATCTGTTACAGTATTATTGTGATTGCTCAAATACTAATCTCTTCCTCCCTATGTATGTGTCTATTGCATAATGTATTTCTTCCTCTTGCTAATGGTCAAGCTTCAACCAAATACTCAATGGCCCTGTTTGGTAAATGGTTGTTGACTGATTGGGTTGGCTGTTTGGGTTAGAAGGTATGATTTGTTGATAATGTTAGCTTATTGTAGAAAATTGTTTAATAAATTAGATGTTAGCTGATAGTTGTTTGGTATAATTTCTTTTCTCAAAAAGCTAATTGAAAATGCTGCTTTGAGTAGCCTTTTGAATTTTAGTATTTTGGAGTTACAAAAAGCTCATTAACCAAACAACTAATAGTGGTCAAATAAGCCAATATTGACTGATAGGCTGATTATTTACCAAACAGGGCCAATATACATGTTTTTTAAACATACTGCTGATGCCTGTAAATATAAATATTGAATAGGCAGACGATGATCAAAATAGTTATGAGTTTAGTTTTATTCAATTGCAATACATGCACATAAGCAGTGTAATTATATTCCCACTTTTTACAATTCTAATTTCCTGGGTTATGTTAAAGCTTATTGCTTCTTTGAAGGACTATAAGTCAAGTAAGTTATGCACCCTAATAGATATAATGATATTAAAGTATTATGTTCTGAACTCAAAACTTTATTCACTGTTGTGTGTATCCTCTTGCAGTGTATAGAAATTGACCCTTTATCTTTTTAATGGTTGTTTGACATGCCTTCTCAGTTCTAAAATTACATGCTTAAACATGTGTATGTGTTGCAATTGTTGCCTATGAACTCATTGCTATTTATCAGCCTATATAAGAATTGTTTGTATGTGATAATAATTATTATTACCTGGTATAATCACACATTTTTTTTGAAACTGTGTATGTATGTATGTGTGTGTATGTGTGTGTATATATATATATATATATTTATTTATTTATTAGTAAGAACCAAATATGAAACTTTAATTTTACTTGGTTGTATATAGATACAAATATATAAATAGACATACATAAATATTAATCTTACATGTTCATCATGGAAAAGACACCCCTTGCTCTTGCTTGTTGTCCCTCATCGCAGTTCAAGGATTTCATAAGTTCGAACCAACTGGACTCTTATTGCTCTCCTCAGAAAGGGCAAACATGAGAGTCTTATTCCAAGTCTCACGCAGCGTTGTCGCCTGCCCTGCAATCCTCCATCGCTGCTCACAAGTAAGGCCCTGTTTGGTAAATGGCTGTTGGCTGATTGGATTAGCTGTTCGGGTTAGAAGGTATGATTTGTTGATAATATTGGCTGATTGTAGAAAGTTGTTTGATAAATTAGCTGTTAGCTGATAGCTGTTTGGTATAATTTCTTTTCTCAAAAAAATAATTGAAAAGGCTGCTTTGAGTAGCCTTTTGAATTTTAGCATTTTGGAATTACAAAAAGCGTATTAACCAAACAACTAATAGTGGTCAAATAAGCCAAAATTGACTGATAGGTTGATAATTTACCAAATAGGACCTAAGTGTTCTTGAGACTAGATACACTCAAAATTTTAATAAAATCTCAAATTCAGACCTTACAAATGATAAGGGAGTGATGTGTTACTGTCAGTGGAGATACTTTAAATTTTTTATACCGTTTATATTTTATCAGTTTGTATGCAAGTGTTTAGTGATACTTTAAATTTTTTATACTGTTTATATTTTATCAGTTTATAAGCCCGTGTTTAGTGATACTTTAAATTTTTTATGCTATTTATATTTTATCAGTTTATAAGCCCGTGTTTAGTGATACTTTAAATTTTTATACTGTTTATATTTTATCAGTTTATAAGCTCGTCGTTTAGTGATTCTATAGAGAAATAATCTACTGTGTTACAGCCAGTGTTAGTGTTGTATTATTATATTGTGTTCATGTGTTGCATAGATTTAATTAAACATTATGTTGAATAATTGGTCAATTATCAATATTTTTTGGTAACCTGGTCAATTTTTTAGTCAGTTATAACATTTAGGTCAGTCGGTTTCGGTCGATCATAGTGATCAAAAGTTCACTGCCTAAACATATCATTCTTTATCTCTATGTTATAATTATTTTCTAGTTAGATAAGAATATCTTAGTTATTGAGATGATATGAATTCACTTATGATTTTGTTTTTTTTTTTTTTTGTTTTTTTTTTTTGGCAGCATAGAGAACCAAAGGCCAAGAACCATGAAAGTGTGTGAATTGTTTGTTTTGGTTTGTTTTGTTTTTCAAATATTTTTAATTTTTTTAAAAATGTTCTAATTATGTTTTTTTTTTTTAGAATTTTTCCCAGCGTCTGAACAATCTAAAAAAAATGGACACCTACACCTGCAATGTTTGGTATTTTAGATGGCATGGATTAAAATTTATTCATTCGATTACAGATAACTTACATACTGATCATAGTCTGATTTTAGCTTTAGTTGAATTTTATGATGCTAATCAAATGGCATTTTGTTTTCCTAATGGTACTAAACTAGTTTACATATTTTTTATTTGACAGGATTGCCAATAAACGGCAAAGCGGTTACCGGACAAACAATGTCACCGTCGCAAGCATTTAATTTAACGGAAGACATTGAGATCTCCAATAATTCCTTTAAAATTGTTGATTGATACCTACGGTACAAAGGATTTTATGCCAAAATACAAAAGAGTTCGCCCATCAAATAAAATCTTATATGTTGTATATAATCGGTGCTTATATATTGTCTGAGACCACAGGGGACTCGCTGAGCTCTCAATACTTGCCTCTTCTTAGAGAAATTCGTAGTATTCCTAAATATGCATGGGGAGCTGCTTCGTTGGCCAACCTCCCTGTAGCTCTTCAGAGCGTCACGAAAGGTAAGGTGAATGAAAGAATATTTGGATTGTGCTATCCTCTCATGGTAAGTTAATTTAATTTTTTACATTACTTATTAAATTGTTTTATTTGTTTATGTGTTTTATTGATATTAATTTATATTTCTCCATTTTCCATGTATTTCTTCTTCCTCGAGCATATTCTAAAGCTACGAAATACAATTTTGAATTTTACAGAGGTCGGTCATCTGCCATCGGGCTTTCCACTAATGTGTGGGTGGAACAAGATTTTGAAGAATCGTATCATTCGGCGCTCATACAATAAAATGCTAGTGTACCTGGATATTCTCAATGCATTGACATCAGACGATGTAAGTTTTTTTAATGTTATATGTTGTTTTTTATTTATGAATTTATTAAATATAGGTATGACTAATTGTTGAGTTTATTGTAAGTGGTTTAGCTGCCTTATGTGGGTCGTATTGATCCTATACAAGACTCCTATATAAGCCAACTAGACGTTGCACTACTCAGGACTGCATGTGCTAATATGCTTTTATCATTGTAGTTACCCTAGGCCTCATCTGTCCCCATTAGAATTTGGCCTTTTAGATGGTTGCGAAAATGCACTTCATCCGGAAATGGCATTGCATATCATTAAAGGTATGTGGCCTAAAGTCAGAGATTTCAGAACATATAGAAAAGACAAAGCCAAAGGGCGTGCAAAGGTATCGTACCTTTAATGGTATGCAATGCAACATACGATAATTTGCACGTTCTTTGCTTTGCCTTTTCTATATGTTCTGAAATCTCTAACCTTAGGTCCCACACCTTTAATGGTATGCAATGCAATTTCCGGATGAAGTGCATTTTCGCAACCATCTGGAGGCCAAATTGTAATGGGGACAGATGAGGCCTAGGGTAACTACAATGATGAAAGCATATTACCACAGTCCTGGACAGTGCAACGTCTAGTTGGTCTGTATAGGGTCTTGTATAGGATCAAGACGACAGACATAATGCTGTCAAACCACTTACAATAAAGTAAACAATTAGTCATACCTATGTTTAATAAATTCATATATAAAAAAACAAAATATAACATTAAAAAACTTAAATCGTCCAGTGTCAATGTATTGAGAATATCCGAGTACACGGGCATTTTATTGTATGGGCACCGAATGATACGATTATTCAAAATCTTGCTCCACCCACACATTAGTGGAAAGCCCGCCTGCAGATGATCAACCTCTATAAAATTCAAAACTACATTTCGCAATTTTTGAATATGCTCCAAGAAGAATAACTGCAAGGAAAATGGAGAAATACAAATTAATATCAATAAACCACATAAACAAATAAAATAGTTTAATAAGTAATGTAAAAAAATTAAATTAACTTACGATGAGAGGATAGCACAATCTAGATATTTTTTCGTTCATATCACCTTTCGTGACAGCTCTGAAGAGCTAGATGGAGGTTGGCCAACGAAGCAACTCCCCAGGCATATTTGGGAATACTACAAATTTCTCTAAGAAGAGGCAAGTATTGCGAGCTCAACAAGTCCCTTGTGGTCTCAGACAGTATATAAGCACCGATTATATAGAGCATATAAGTTTTACTTGATTGGTGAACAATTCTGTATTTGGCATAAAATCCTTGGTACCGTATGTATCAATCAACAATTTTAAAGGAAATCTTGGAGACCTCAGTGTCTTCCGTTAAATTAAATGCTTGCGACGATGACACTGTTTGTCCGGTAACCGCTTTCCCATTTATTGGCAATCCTGTCAAATAAAAACTATTTTCCAAAGTTGTACACTAGTTTAATACCAGAGTAAATTGTCATTTTGGTCTAGTGACTATTGGGGTCTTGTTAATTGCAATCAACGTCTTTTAAAACTGTTAATTTAGTACTTTAACTATACAATTTTTATTAATTTTGGTCACTCCGGTCAAATTCCCGATCAAATCTCACCGGAAAATATTAATAGGTAAAATAATAAGGGTACTTTAGTCATTTTACCCCTCTTTTATTCTTCACCGGCAGTCCATCTCAGCTACCTTGTTTCCGGTTGAACTCATCCGCCGGGACTCACCGGGTTCTCCACTCTACAGCCCTCTTCTTTCTCAGCGCCAACGCATGAACATTGTGTTTCACAATTATGTGAACCACGCCTGAATTGGCATCATATCCACCTATTGACATTGCTAAAACAATTATTAAATTGATGACCCACATTTCTGTGCGGTCTCACCTCCATTAACGGCTACGCTTATTGGGTCCGCTTCAGCGTCTACCACTCCGGCGTTCAAGGTTTTCACTGTCCCTTTTTTTGTATGAATTCTTCATTTCTTCTGTTTTTCATATATCTAATGCGCCCAATAATCAGATCTGTGATTTGTTAGTCTGGGTTGGTAGTTCATGGCGTGGAGTACGCGTTCAGAGCTCACGAATACCCCACGACGGGGATTTTCGAAGGCGAGCCGAAGCAGTGTGAGGGATTCACATTCCTGAAATCGATTTTGATCGGATGGTCAGAGATGGCCGCCGGCGAAGTAAGATGAGTGAGGGAGGAACTCTCAAACAAGGTAGCTGAGATGGACTACCGGAAAAGAATAAAAAGAGTAAAATAACTAAAATACCCTTATAATTTTACCTATTAATATTTTTCAGTGAGATTTGGCCGGAGTGACTAAAATTGATAAAAATTGAAAAGTTAAGGTATGAAATTAACATTTTTAAAAGTCGTGGATTACAATTAACAAAACGCAAATAGTCACTGGACCAAAATGACAATTTACTCTTAATACCATTAAGAAAACAAAATGTCCTTTAATCAGCATCATAAAATTCAATTAAAGCTAAAATCACACTATGATCAATATGTAGGTTATCCGTAATCAAATGAATAACGCTGCGTGAGAGTTGGAAAAGAAATTGGAGAAGGCCAGAATGGCGCGGAGGATTGTGATTGGAAAGGTTTTAGATTCAAATTTTTTTAAACACTTAATTAGTCGCAATTATTGAAATTGCCGCAATATACTTATTTACGCTAAAAATCTAATTTGGTATTTTGGTGTAGTGATATTCTTATACTATAGACCTATTTAACCCAATATAGATACATTAATAGGCCAATATTATTATTTCAATTTGATTTTCTTTATTTTTGAAGAAACAAAATCAATTAATCAAAGAGTCAATACTGCTCAGATGAGAGTTAAACCAACTACAAAGGCCATCACTTGAATGAACAGCATGTTATAAAGTATGAGCTTGCATATTCACTAACCGGCCTACTTATGTATCTAACAGCATATGCTTGAAAAACTAAATAGTATAAACCGACTATTCATTACTATATTATTGGTGTACGATAGATTCAACACAGGTTCGTTGAAAAATCCACATACCTGTTGACAATCCGATTGAATACATACTTTTTGTCAGTCATTGTTCTTTATCCATGGCAATGCTTCTTTGATAGCAAGGGCTTCCAATTTGATTTTTAATGACCTAATTTAATTAGCGGGGTTATGTAGTTTAAAATTAAAAATTAAAAATTAAAATAAAATACAAATTAAAAAGAAAAAAAATTAATTTACACGAAAAAAATACAAATTATTAAAAATTTCATGATAAACAATGTTAGTGGTTAAAAAAACAAAATTATGAACATAACACAATTTTTGAACTCAATATAATAAAATTATGAATATAGAGTTCAAAAATTGTGAATATTGAGTAATGTAATTTTGTATATTAAAATCTAAAATTTTGAATATAGAGTTCTAAAATTTTGAACATAGAATTTTAAAATTGTGAACATGGACAAGATTAGGAGTGTAAACGAGCCGAGTCGAGCTCGAGCCTAGGTTATGTTCATTACTCGAGCTTGTTAAGGAAGGCCCTACTCAAGCTCGAGCTCGATTGAGCTTGAGAATTGATGCTTGAGCTCGAGCTCGGTAATTTTCGAGCGAGCTCGAGCAGATCAATTGTTCGAGCTCGATCTTGAGCTTGAGTTCACACTTTAATTCAAGCTTGAATTTAGGCACGAACTCGAGTTCGAGTTCGATTTTAAGCTCGAATTTAACATGTTTGATTTTAAATTCATGTTTCACCAATTAAAAATAAACTACTTTGTTTTATCAATGGCTTGCTAAGTGTTAGATAAATTAAAATTCTTTAATTAAGGGTGCCTATTTTTATTTAAAAAGCCTGGAAATTTAATTATATTTGTTTATTTTGCTTGATCAAATACTGTTAGTCAAACTGTCAAAGCGACTACTACTACTAAGTACATAAACAGAGGCTTTGTAGCTACAGTCAAATGGCTATGAATGACATGAGAACTCAAATTCATTAGGGCGCTGACAAATCATTTTGTTTCCTATGGAAAAAATATTTAAGTTGGTGAATACAAAAATTGTGAAAGGATATGAACTAAAGGAGAAGGCATGAGTGCGTTCATTACTTAAGTCGTAATTTCTTTTCATTTGTCTATGGAAGCGGTTATACACTAATCAATGTGGCTAGATTGCATCATAAATTCATGTTAAAATTCAAAAAGGTGTGATTGTGTTAAAAAAAAACACAATGGTAAATTAACTAAAATTTATTAAAGTTATTGTGATGAAGATGACACAACTTATTCAAGTATTATCGTTTCTTGGTACATACCCTAAGTTTACTAATTAAACCAGGGTCGGTTTTTTATTTTGGTGGCCCGTTCTTGTACTGTTTTTTTACTTAATAAAGTGTACTGTAGCTCAAATTAGAACATCATTGCTTCAGCAAAGTGTACTCATCAATTACACAAAGCAAACTAAATTCGGTCACCTCTCAAATCAAGAAAAATAGAAAGGTGCAGTGTACATCAACAAAAATTCTCAAAGTAAATTGCCTAGATTTGCAGTACCCTATAATGCTCATCTTTGTAATTGTTGTAGCTAGAGTTGTCGAAACGGGCCGGCGGGTCCCGCCCCGCCAAAGCCCTCCAAAATACAGGCTATGGGAGGTCGGCCCGGCCCGCCTTAAGCCCGCGGGCCATGGCGGGGCCCGCCAAATTTTAAAATTTCATATTTAAATAAAAATTAATATAAAAAAATAATAAGTGTATACTCACTGCTGGAAATCAACGGATTTCCGACCACCCAAAAGTGGTCGGAAATGTCCATAATCGGGTCGGAAACACCTGTTCCGACCAATTTGGGTGTCCAGAAAAACCCTCGTCGCTAATTTCGACCACATGAGAAAGTGGTCGGAAATAGCGAACACTTTTATAGATTTGTCAGAAAAAGACGACCACCGAAACCATTGGTGGATTTCAAATATTCCGACCACCGGTGGTCGGAAATGAGGTCGGAAAAACCATAATTTCCAGCCATGACTAAAATAATTTGAATTTTTAAACATATATTAATGCATTTGTAACTTTTTAAACACAATAATAACAAATAAATAATCAAATACATAATGTATTAATCCAGAAGTAAATAACAAATACTAACTTCATTATACTAAACAAATACTAATCCAGAAGTAAACTATAGGTTTACAGTAACGTACTTAAACCAAATTCAACCAAATTCAATTCTAATTGAATTTAGTTTACAGTATACTGTAAACGTAAAATATATATATATATATATATATATATATATATATATATATATATATATATATATTATTGTTGTATTTTATTTTAATAATTTTTTTATTATATATTTGGCGGGCCCTGTCGGCCCGCCAACTCGCCAAGTCCGCCCTGCCAAGCCCGCGGGTTAAGGGGCCGGGCTAAAAAGCCCTCCAAAATACGGGTCCAAAGTATTAAAGCCCGCCCCGCCCTTTTCGCGGGGCAGAACGGGCTAACCCGGCGGGCTAAACCCGTTTTGACGGCTCTAGTTGTAGCTCTACATTTTTTTTTTGTTTCTTAAGCTTTTCATAGCCAAATTCATATTTTCTAATGCCGGGAGCCATGTATTAGTTGTGAACGCAAAAAAAAAGTTGGGAAATTTTGACAAACAATAGGCATGCACTCACTTAATAATATACATTAAGAAAACAACAAAGCAAAAGTTGGGAATTTTGACAAACAGTTGGCGTGCACACGCATAATTGAGAATATCAAAGCTTACTAAGGTTAGCTTGGAGACGTAGTGTTCAATGGAGGCCAGTCTGCTACAGAACTCGGAAGCACCAGTAGCGCCGCCGCCTGCGCTTCGCGTCTTCGTGAGTTCGTGGACACCTGGACCGCTGGCTTGCTCGATGGCCGGTGCTCCGCTCTCCGTCTGCTTCCTCGCGGCTCGGCAGTCGCCTCCGGCCTTCCGCGCCTCGCTTCCGCATTCGGCAGCCCGTAAATCGCTTCCGAAGTCGCCCAAAAAAGAAACAGACAGATGAGGATTTGAAGACTCAAGAGAAGTGCGGCAAATTATACTGTGCACCACGGTGCACATAGCAATGTGCACCGCGTACCTAAACGACGTCGTTTTGAGCATTGTAAACTAATCGTTCGTTTTTTTTGGAAATCACGTTTCCCGTTTCGGCCGGTCTCTGTATTTATGTTAATATTCTGTGTATTCCAGGCAATCATTCTGTGTATTCTAGGCAACCGTTCTGTGTATTCTAAGCAACCGTTCATGTTAGTAACACATGTTGTGATGTGTTTGTGCATTTGAATGTTTAGGAGGATGAGTTCTGTGTATTTTGTGTCAATATTCTGTGTATTCATGTTATTAACACAGGTTGTGATGTGTTTGTGCATTCGAATGTTAGGAGGATGAGTTCTGTGTATTGTGTGTCAATATTCTGTGTATTCTAGGCAAACATTCTGTGTATTCTAGATAATGATTATGTGTAGTATAGATAATGAATTCCGTGGAGTCATTCGCGTTCGTGTCCACTAACACCAAAATGACGTCGTTTTACGTACGTGGTGCACATTGCTATGTGCACCGTGGTGCAGGGTATAACGATTGGAGAAGTGCAGAACAAAACCTAAATGCAAGCCCAATATAATTGCAAATACATATACTTACATATTGGGCCTAGGGCCGGATTTGGGGCCCTGTGCTATTGGGCTGCTTACACATTCCAAAATTCGGCCCTGAATTAAACCTGTCAATATGTAACAGTTGGTTTAGATGTGTGTATGAGAGTGTATAAATTTTGAACTATAACCCTCTTTCTGATCTAGTGCCCATGGTCACCATACTAGCCTCCTTGCTATTTACTCACCATACTAGCTACGTACCTTACTATCTACGCTAGACCACGGTGCTTGTACTAAATTTGACCTGCATAAATTAATTTGTTTATAGTGCATGAATCATGCTGAATTATGCATCTGAAACACAACTTAATTGGTCATTAATCACTCCAAAATAAGTTGGGAAGCTTTGCTTTGCTAGCAACTATATATACTAATGTACAAGCATTTAGAGCTACTGTAGACCAGTTGAGGCGGCATATATGATCTTCTTTAATTTTTGTAATCTCAATCAACTGATAATTGTCACTGATGAGATATGGGCCTAGACCGCACGGGAGGACGTATCGGACGAAACGGCGTGGAGCGTAGTCAGGCTGATAAAAAAGGAAAGGTGAGACCAATGGAGAAGTTAGTCAACAACCATGGAAGGAGTCCGGCGCATCGACCGAATGAGTGAGAGGAGTCAAGTATGTCGGCCAGATGATTGAGAAGAGTCGGGCTTATTAGCCAAATGAGGGAGAGGAGTTGGGCCTATCAGCCGGATGAGTGAGAGGAGTCGGGTAGGGAGACCGATCGGATAGAGGAGCCAGGCGGTGGAACTGACTCGGATGAGTGAAGGAGGCAGTCGAATCAAGAATCAAGTGAGTCTACTGGGTAGAGGAGGCAGTCGGACGGAAGAGTAAGTGGAGGAGAAGAAGGGATACGTCTTGCCAAGGCCAAAGATGGTTATTGTTGACCTTGTTAGAATCATCAGTCCCGAGGAGTCGGTCGGGCAGAAGAATCGGAGTAGGTGAGTCGAGAAGAAGAAGGGATACGTCCTGCCAAGTCCAAAGATGGTTAATGCTGATCTTGCTAGAATTATCACCTCCGAGAAGTCGTCTCGTTCGATGTAAGGTTTCTTGAGTCGGTTGTTAAGAGTCGACAAAAGAGGGCCGAAAGATTGAAGAACTTAAATGGCCTGTTGAGACAGGCCGCTAACATGCAATTAACGAGGGGGTAAAGGCCATTATGAGGCATGTTGTCGAGGAGGGCAACAACCATCAATAATTAGAGAATAATTAAGGCATTTATTATTCATAATTAGCTCATTAAATGTATTCATGAGGAGTCTGAGTCCAACGGTCACTCGAACCTCTATAAAAGGCCTCCTAGGGCACTGTACAAAGAGTTAGCATTTTCTAAATATACAAAGGGAATTTGAGAGGTATTAGTACAGTGGTCTCTTACTTTCTTCTAGTAGTGTTGGCTCGCCGACTGACTGTCCATTGGTCAGAAAACCAACACCCACTATAATAGTTAATGTCTTCTAACTATGATGGCATACATAGCATTCATCATATTTTGAACCTAGCAGCTGGCATATATGTGATGATTTGTGATTTACACTTCAAAGGTTTACTATAGATGTGGCATATAAGACTTGAAAGTTAGAAAAATTAGTTCACATAATAGGTGGGGGCCGGATTTTGTTTAGATAGAAAGCAAAAGTAGATGAGATGAAGTTGAATGTTTCCATCAGAAATCTCAATGTAACCATTAATGTGATAATGAAACTTGATAGATCACCAGGTGGCCCATCTTCCCAAACTGGATTAATTGGGGATGGCTGAATTAATAATGACTAGCTCATATACATAAAAAATAATGAAATACGATGAATAGCATACAAACATTTATATATAAGGATAACATCCAATGAAAACAAGACCTTAATTAGTTTTTAAAAATGTGAATTAATGCAAGTTGTTGATCTAGGATACTCACTAATTTTAGAGGAATGAGAAATAGGGTGACAATTTGATAAATATTACAAACTTTTTAGTGCATCACGGAAATTACAAAATGTGCACCCTATGATATGTACAAGGGCATTGTACTTTTAGTTTGTTGGGCTGTTGGTTTGATACTTACAAGGTTCTAAGTTCAACTCCTAGTAGGAGCGATCTATTAGCCTTCTTGGTTTAAACTGATTAACTATGGACAACCTAAACTAGTATATCTCCTCGTGTGTGTGCATGGGCATTGTAATTTTGCTCGATACACCAGTTTGAGTGTACTTTTACATATAATCAGATGCATTTGATAGTTTTGGGTAATGCATGTTTGTATGGAAAGACTTGTTCTCACGTAATCCGACTCATATATATATATATATATATATATATATATATATATATATATATATAATCCTAATCACATGATAACTATGCCCCCCAAGTTAGAATGTGAGGACAAATTCAAACCATTGATCTGTAAGATCACACAACACACCCAAAATAATGCATCATAATTTCCCTGTCCCTAATTGTGCATTTCTGATCACTATGTGGTGTATATTTGCATACCTAGTGGTGTATTTTTTTGTGATGCGTACCTAATGGTGCATATTGGTGTTATGCATTTTCTAACATTTGAATAGTGTATATTTGTAAATATAATGGTGCGGCCGTACTGACCGCACGTTAAGGCACGACCGCAACTGAACTCTACTCTATATATATATATATATATATATATATATATATGTCTTTATTTGTCGAGAAATTCTATCATACATACAACTATTTTCTAGTAGATTCTTGTTAGAGTTAATTTCAAGAATGGACCATTGACTATTATTGATATATATATATTTACTAATTGGAATAAGGTTCAAATTGGCCATTGAACGAAACGTGAAAGTGCAATTTGATCATTCAACATTCTAAATGTATGCAATTTCACCTGATAGCATGTTGACACCCCATCTAGCAGGTTGCATGTTGACGTGGACGATGATTTGACATTTTTTTAAATTTCATTTTCATTTCTTCTTTTTATTTTTGAAAACCCTTTTCTAGCATAAAATCTGCTGCAATATGTATTCAGTTTTTTTTTTTTTTTGAAAGATATATATTCAGTTTATAATTTTATATAATAATTAAGATGTTAATAAATAGAATGAAACATGATTCCCTTCGTAGTATTAAGCAAAAGGTAGACCAAACACTACTTTGGTGCTAAAATCTCTCTTCATGCACAGTGCACATCCTATCATTATAATTTGCAAAAATCTGCTGTAGTATCTAGTTCTTTTGTACGAACATATATATACACCCTTCAAATATTTTTCAGTGAATTAAACGGACTATAAGAAATTGAAACTGTAAATTGATGAAGCTATGAACTGATAAACTTCAATCTTATGAAACCCTGAAACAACAACAAACCAAATAGGGATTTCAGGCGTGATTTGAGAATTTCACAGTTGATTTGGGGATTTCTTATTGAAGCTTTTTTTTTTTTTTAAACAATGATTGAAGGTTAGTTTGCCTAATTCGCCTAGTACATGGTGGAAAGAAATAGTGAAGATAGAGTAAAGAAAGGAAACGAAAGGACCAGGAGCGTATTGCAGCAGATTTTATGCAAGAAAATGATTTTCAAAAAAAAAAAAGAAATGAAAAGGAAATTTAGAAAAAAAAATGTCAAGTCATTTTCCATGTCAACCTGCAACCTGCTAAATGAGGTGTTAATCTGCTATCAGGTGAAATTGTATACATTTGAAGTGTTGAGTGGCTTAATTGCACTTTTTTTTTCGTTCAATGGCCAAATTGTACTTTCACGTTTCGTTCAATGGTCAATTTGGATCTTATTATTCCTTACTAATTTTTATTAACGACTTTCAATTTGATTATAGGTGGCCATTGACTATTGATTTTGTTCCAGATTTGATACTTTAGTTAAATTTTCATTTAGCAAGCCTTAAATTCAAAGGTAAGAATGAATGTTCTCATCTACTCATTAACCAATATACAAAATTCATCTCACCACTTTAAATTGTTCTAGATTTGATACTTTAGTTAAATTTTCATTTAGTAAGTCTTAAATTCAAAGGTAAGAATGAATGTTCTCATCTACCCATTAACCAATATACACAATTCATCTCACCACTTTAAATAATTCGAATATCCTTTTAGACCTAACTCAAAGTGTTAATGAAGCTAAGCCTACTCAAGATGATAACTCGCGTGTCGGTTTATATCAATTTTCCAACCATAAGCACAATAACTTGTCTGATAAAAAATAATAACCTTAGTACAAGCCTTGAATCTGGATGAGAGACACGTGATCGGATCATAAGTCACGTGATGTGATGGATCTGGGCAGATCATTAAACTTCAAACAATGGTGATGCTTGTAGAATTAAATTAGAAGTAATAATAATATTAAAGAGAGGTATATAGAATTAGATTTCAAATGAGAACATCTGTTAACATATAAACCTCTGTAGTATTGTGGTTGATAATGATTTTAACCTGGTTAATATATATCACTACACTACTGTATCCGATACAACACTACACCACTCTTTAGATCTCGATTGTCCAATTCCACATCTCAACAGTGCATAGAAATTCACAAGTTTACACTAAAACAGTGATTTTCACTTGAACTGGACCCTATATATATAGGTTCGGGATGGAGTGATTGAATTGATGAAGCATCTCATAGAGAAATGCAGCAGCATATGCAGATAGAAGATTTAATTCCAAATGGGATATGAGGTGTTGCTTTTATTTTAAGAACCCAACATTTATTAGGTGAAACATCAAAGGTGGCTGCAAAATATTTAATGAAAGTTAGATGCCAAAAAAAGGATTGGATCGGATTACAACAGAAATAATAAAGGGATTCTTGTTATACATGCATATCTGTATTAAATGTTCTTCAATTTCCTGCTGAGGTTTGGTTGGTACCAGGAGAGATCGATGGATCGGATATGTTAATTGTGAATGAATGCGAGCTTTCACTGCCTCTGAGTTTCAGAGAATGACTATGCCCTAGCCTGTAAATTCAATGAGAGGAGGTTGAGCCCTTTGAGTTTGGTTTCAATTCTAGTTTCATCGTTTTGGCAAATTATACTATGTTGGAAAAATAGCATAAAATATAGTATTTTAAGTAGCTATTTTGTAGTACAACTATATGTATGGTTCACTCTCGATTTGGGTCGGGTTAAAGTTGATTCGGATTGTTCATAGTTTTTTGTCTCACATTGGATAGATGAGAAGTGGGTTTGCACCAATATTTATACAAGAGTCTTTTTAAGGTATATTGAATTGTATAGCATAGAGTCTCTTTCTTGTGTGTATATTATGCCACATTTTTGTATAAATTTTTCAATTCCGAACCACTATCCTGAAGGTATATCTGGGCTATATTATGCCAAATTTTCGTATCAGTTTTCCAACTCTGAACCACTATCTTGAAGATATATTTGGAAAGCGTAAAAAGATACCTTCTGGATTGTGACCGTCCGGGAATATCTCACCTTCCAAACATTGACTCAAAGTGGCTTTCCGGGTATCTTGAGAGGTACCTTCCGGCCACTCGAAATGCTCGCTGGAGTGACCGTTTGGAAAGTTAATTCAAAGCGTTGCGAAATTAATTTTAGATTAATTCCAATTTAAAATTCCAGAATTAATCTCCTGGTAATGGCTGATAATTTTGAAGGTTACAATCTGGTTTTTAAACCAGAATGAATTAATCTCCTGGAAATGGCTGATAATTTTGAAGGTTACAATATGATTTTTAAACCACAATTGAATGATTAAATGTTATTTAATCCTACAACTCCTATATATACTTGGTTGAGTAGTAGTATTTTACACATACACACACAGTCTGAAATACTAGATCTCTACCTCTCGAAACTCTACTCTTCCTCCTTTATAGCCTCCCGTGATCATCTAACGGTCTAGTTCACAGAGTTCTAAGTTTGAGTGCTCATAACTTAGAACCGTAGTACGTTTTATCCTAGAAAGCCTAGACCGCAACTTTCCTAGCGCCTTTGGGAGGCGGTAAATACAATTTTAAGGAGAGAGTGTAACTCGACTTGTACTTACAACCTAGCCTAAATTACAACACTTCGCCCTTGCCTTGTTTTGTTTTTTTTTTTTTTTTTTTTCAGATTTCACAATCCTTTAATTTTTCGTAAGATTATTATATATTTTCATGGTTTTCTACCAACATACTGTGGATTAGGGTCCACCTTGCATTGTGGAGGTAGATCCTGGTTTAAAATATAATGCAGCTAACATATTATGTTTTCAGTTAATAAATTATGTGTCGGAATTAAGGGTGTGTTTGGAAGCCCGGAAAATGATTTCCGACAATCATTTTCCGGGCTTTAGGTGTTTGGCAACCATTGAAAAACCCAGTCAACGGAAAATGATTTCCATTGACTAGGGAAAATAAGCCCCATATGGCGGAAAATGACTTCCGCAAAATTTGGGCGGAAGTCATTTTCCGCTGACCACACAACACACACATCAACGTTTCCGGCGGAAAGCGAGGAACTAGAGTAGTGCTCTGGTTCTCGGTGAGGAACCAGTGCTCTGGTTCCCGACTAGAAACCAGATCTGGTTTCTCGCTGCGGAAACCAGATCTGGTTTCCGTCAGAAATGGGGGGTTTGTTTATTTTTTTTAAAAATTTATTTATTTATTATTATTATAAATTATAAATATTAATTTTAATATTATTATAAATATTTTAATATTTTAAATAAAATAATAAAAATATATAATTATACATTTCTACTCATTTTCCGGAAAATGAACCAAACACACAAAGACAGTTTTCCAGAATGCAATCAAACACTGGAAATGAAACCATTTTCCGAAAAATGAACCAAACACACAAATGACTCATTTTTCAAACACACCCTAAATTGGATACACATAATTTGTTAACTACATGAACATAATTTGTTTATTGGGAAAGTGACAGTTTAAGTTAAGTCATGCAATTAGCCCACTGGTGCACAAGAGGGATCCAGAAAGTTACAGTTTTAGTTAAGCCGCACAATTACCCCACCGGAGCACAATGGATCCAATTACTTTCTATCATCCTGGACCTTTTTCTCATTTGTGTTTTCAGTCGGATTCCACCCCTTTAATCATCCTGAGCCTCTTTCTAGCTCATTCATATTTCTAGTGGGATTATTCGAACTTTTCGCTTTTAAGTCAAGCGACAAACAACTACGCTAAGCTCTTTAAGGATCATATATGTTAGAGACCACCTACAATTACTCATATTAATCGCTCCATGATGTGTCATCTTCTTATTTGATACATAATTTTCTTATTAATTTAGGGTGATGCAAACCAATTCACTAGTAATCATAAAAATAATTTTTTTTCTTGACATGTCTTTTTTTATTGGATATATAGATATATCGATTCCTTATCAACCTAGGATAGATTAGAGTAGCCAATTCACCAAGAATCATAAAAATAAATACTTTTTTTTTATAGATTCCTTATATACATGGATACATAAATACACATTTAATCCTAAACTTTTAATTTGACCATCTGTGGTCTTTCAACTTTCAAGTTACACTACCCATTGTCCTTCAACTTTCAAGTGAACCACCAATGGTCCTTCAACTTTCAAATTTTTAACTAGTCTTGATACTTATTTTGCCCTTACTTAAACTAACGAAATGACCAGGACTGGTTAAATTTGGAAGTTGATAATGGGTAATTAAATTTAAATTAATGTTTATAAATAAACGTGGCAATACCACTATACTCAAAGGACTCAGCTGGTATTAACTATTTTTTATACAACTTACAAGTATAAAGTTAATAACAAATTAATTATTGCCAAAAACATTGTGGTCTAGTAGCACCTGGTTGCACCCCTACACGGGAGGAGGAGGTGGGTTCGAGCCTCAGTGAAGGTGATTGTTGATAAAGTAGTTATGAATAGATACTACATTGTAATAGAGTTAATAATATTAAAAAAAATATATGAGGCTTTACAATACTTTTTTTTTATCAAAAAGAAAATAGAGGGGACCTTTTGTCACTTGCTAATTTTTTTTTTCCAATCTCTTTGATATAATTAAAACATTTATAATTGTTTTTCAATTTGTAAGAATAAATATTATAGCAAAAAATATCTTAAAATTGTTCGTAAATTATTACGGAGTATATGTTTGTATTGTAATGTTAAAGTTTTCTTTTGATGATTTTTTTTAAGTGATGTTATATATAAGGCTAGATCAAATGATAATACAGTCATTCTCTAAAAAGTAATTGCTAATCTAACAATTTATAATGGTTAATTAATGGTTGAGGATTTTAGTAAAAATTAACATATAGGCCAATTTTATAATTATGAAATATTTTTAAATTTTTCATATTTATAAAAAGAACCCTACATTATATATATATATATATATATATATATATATATATATATATATATATCAATAATCAAGTGAGAAGCATACCCTATGTGAGAATCTGTGGACAATTCCAAACCATTGATCTAGTAAATCTAACAATTGAAAATAAACTAAACTTTGTAATGTTTATGAAAATAACTCCTTTCATATTTTTACTTGATTTTCCGTCCATCAGATCTTGTAGATTAATAATTGTAACACCCCACTTTTTTCACTTACAAAAATACGAGATTTTTTTTATACAACAGCGGAAGCTTAAACAACACTAACAACAAAAAGGAAAAATGGGTGTTACAGATGATACTCGAACGTGGCATAACACCCCTTTTTCCTTTTTGTTGTTATTTAATGCTTCCGATGTTGTAAAAAAAAATCTCGTATTTTCGTAAACGGGAAAAGTGGGGTGTTAAAATAATGGTTTAGATTTGTCCACAAGTTCTCACATGGGGAGTGGTTCTCATATGATTAGGATTATACATATATATGCTTTGGTGCGAAGAAGGCGTAAGCTACGAAAGTGGGAAGAAATCTGAGCCTTTGATCTGTTCAAATCAACTACTCTAAAACAAAACAAAACAAGAAATAGCGCTTCTAATCTACACGCGACGTGTTGATGTCATCTTCTCCAGTAAACCATCTCCGATCTACTGTTTTTGTATTCGGTACAAATCATGAAAGACAGACAATTTTCTTCTAGAAGGCACAACAATGTGCTCTAGAAGGCTCAACAATATGTACTCCAAAGTAAAATAATATGATTTTCAAAGGCACAACAATATACTTTGGAAGGTTTAACAATGTGCACGGGAAGACACATTGTTGTTCTCTGAAAGGCACATCAGTGTGGTCTAGAAGACACAATGCAACATTGTGCTCTGCAAGAAGGAAAAAAAATACATGGAAAGATAAAAGAAAATTAACTTATACAAAATTACAATAATGCCACCGCATTTTTTTTTAAAGATATCTTCATTTTGAACCCTTGATCTAGACTAAATCAATGGATAAGACTAAACTTTATTTTTCACCTAAGTAAGCATTCGCACATAATTGGTCTCATATATATATATATATATATATATATAAAAGAAAATCAGAAAAAAATTTCAAGAACGGCAAATAATAATAAATACTGCTGAAGAGTGAAGGATAGAGAAGCTATTCACATATGTATCTGTCTACGGACTTAGCAACACCTCATATACTGCTACATTAATACATGTAGTTCATCATGATATATGTAGGTGCATGATTTAAGATTTTTGAAATGTTTTTGTTTTGCGGTGTTAACGAATAGAGTTTTCGATAAATTATTCGTGTTCGGTAAGTATTCGTTTATGTTTATTTATTGAGCTAAACAAACAAAATTTAGAGCTCGGTTCATAAACGAACAGAGTCTGAACAGTGGTAAGCTCGTTTGCCAAGAGATCGTGAACAAGCTCGTTTGTGTTCGTTTAATAATGTTTTCGAACAAGCTCATTTAGTGTTTGCTTAATAATGTTTGCAAACAAGCTCGTTTAGTGTTCGTTAATAATGTTTGCGAACATGTTCACAAACATATATATATATATATATAATGTTCGCGTAGATTACGCAAATTGTGATCATGAACATATGCAGGTGTTTATTATTCACTGTTCATGGATTGTTCATGAACATGTTTGTTAACGTTCACGAACATGTTTGTTAACGTTCGCGAACATGTTTGTGAACGTGTTCGTTAATGTTAACGAACACGTTCGTGAATGTGTTCGTGAACGTTAACAAACACAAAAACACTAATGAACGCTTTACAAAAGAACACGAGCAGTATTTTCAAAAATCTTAACAAATGAATACGAACATGAACACTCCAAAAATCTTTAACTAACGAACATTAATTTATATTTAGTTCGTTAACTGTCCTGTGCTCGATACGAGTATATAATATATTAAACGGAAAAATAATTAATTAATAAATACATAATGATAATTAAATAATTAATACTCCGTAATTACTCATAACAACACCTCTAAATAAATATTTTTTTCTCAACTTGTTGAAGCACAAAGAGTCAATCCCGCCTCCATTGAGGTTCGATCTCATAATAACCTCCCATTTGGGAGAGTCACTACACGCCACTTGACCACAATGCCTTTGACCCTTTTAAATAAATAATTAAATACTCTCTTAATTAACAAAGTAGTTAAAATATGTCGAAAAATATAGAATATGATTTTCATACGAGGATATGATGATTACAAGTTCGATTCTTGTCATGACAGGTCGGACACGCCACACAAGATTTCAAATGCATGCTCTTAAATATTAATTGCGGGTAATTATGATTGAATCGGCTTTCTACCCTTATATAAGTTTTTTTCCGGACTCAAGCTACAACCAAACCATGTTTGGTGGAAGTTTTCACAGACTTGTTTTATTTACAAGATTTTATATATGTTAATTAGATAAAATCATTTAAGTATCTTGTGTTCAGATGACACCTCTATAGCTCTCCTTGAGAGAATGTCATAAGATTGAACTCCTGTTGTGAAGTATTGACTCCTTGAGTTGCAATAGATAGAGAAAGTATATACTACATTGTAATAGAGTCAATAGGCAGGGGAATCGGACCCTAATTGCCCGGTAATTACGGTCACCAAAGAGGAAAAGGAACGATTAAGGCGCCCGTGGAGAAGAACGCTAATAATCAAGGTTCTTGGTCGAAAAGTAGGTTACTCGTTCCTGTTACAGAGACTCCAGAAGCTATGGAAGCCTGAAGCAAGTTTCGACCTTATCGCAATTGATCAAGAATTCTTCCTGGCAAGATTCGAAAGCCTAAGAGATTATTGTTAGGAACATATTGTAATAGGTTTTGATGATACCAAATGTAACCTTTAATCCCCTAAGTCTCGAAAGATAGAAATTATATGTAAGTTCGACAAGTAAACTAAGAGCGAAAATACAACCGGGTAACTTGAGCTCAACTCGGAAAATATTTAAGCTTAAGGTAAACTTGTGTGAACATCTTAGAAAGTCTTGTGTTGTAATCTTATAGATAGATCAGAAGAAGGCACAGGACAACACTGGAGGAATAAGGGTCTGCGAGACATCAACTAAGTCTCGAGACATAAGCAGAGTCCGAGATATAGGATCTCTCGATACAACAACCCAGTTCGAGACATAAGCAGAGTTCGGGAGATAGATCTCTCGATATATGGGGATCAAGACATCAAACAATCGAGACATCAATCTTGGTCTCGATAAACTGACATTTCTCCAAAAGGCTGAATGACGGTCAGGAAGCATGAATAAAGTTTGGAGAAGAAGAATATCATGGAGATAAAATATTAAGGAGGTGCCAGAAGTGGATGCCACATCAGAATTCCACTACAAACGGATAGAAGGTGCACTAATCCAAAGTCGGTCTTATTCCCTAAAACGAGGATCAATGGGAATTTAAAAAGAGTAACTTTTACCAAAACTAGCAAGTGGAGCATGGACTCAAGAAAGTGGATTATGGAATATCCACTACCAAACAAAAGGTTCAAGTTACAAGACCACCACTCCATGAAAAATGCTGAAAAGATGCAAGTCCCATACACAGCATGGGAGACAGATTTCAAACGGAATAATTTTCCCTCCAACGGAATTATTCCTCAACTCTCATATAAAAAGGACGTGAAGACACAAGAAGAAAAAAAAGAAAAAAGGTTGGTTCATTCGAAAATCTTAAGAGGTGTCTGATTCAAACGTTCAAAAGTGCAAGTGCTCAATTTGGAATATCATCCTGATATTCAAAACAGCGAGAAAAACACATCTTAGTGTTTGAGAGAGTTACAAAGCTTAAACTGCTATACATCTAGAAGGTGACCGAAGCTGCTCTACATCGAAGTTGATACAACGATAGCTTTTGGTCAGATTGGAGCTTGTTACACTCAACTGTGACAACCAAAGGTCCTTGCTTTGGATTAAGCAAGAAGAGGCGGAGTAACCTGGCAGCTGTCTAGTGAAGATCCTGAGGCTTGAGGCGGGCTTGGTGATCAAAGCTCAAGTGCTCGAGAGGTGGAGTAACTGGAAGCGGGGAGAAAAACCTGAGGAGATGCGGAGTAACCTGGGAGCTGTCTTGTGAAGATCCTGAGGCTTGAGGCGGGCTTGGTGATCAAAGCTCAAGTGCTCGATAGGTGGAGTAACAAGAAGCGGGGCGAAAAACCTGAGGCTTGAGGCGGGCTTCGTGATCAAAGCTCAAGCGCTCGATATTGTACTAAAAAGGGAAGTTTTAGTGCAATCCTTCCAGGGAGTTTCTGGAAGAAGAGTGGACGTAGGCGGGTTGGCCGAACCACTTAAAAATCTCTCTCGTATTTACTTTCTGTCTTTTATCTCTCGCTACCTAACTCTCGAACTGCACTGCATATAACCGCACCTCTCGAACTAACTCAAACTCGTGCTAACTAAAAGGGGATAACTTTTCCGCTGCGCATAAAACTTTGTCTTCATCTTGTGAGGTATCGGACCTAAACATCCTAAGTCCAATACACACGAGAAGTCGAAAAAGATTTGCAAAATCTTATACAAGTCTATTCAGAGCAGTTCTCTGATCGATATCAGATACCTCTAGACTTGTACCCCATCCCCTTGGGACCAACAATTGGTATCAGAGCAGTTCTCTGATCGATATAAACCTTCGTTTATATTGCCTTGAGATCTTTCTTTGATAAATCTTTAGAAAAAGTTTTCAAAGCACGAGATAATTTTTAAAATGGATAGGAAAAAGTTTTCAAAGCACGAGATAATTTTTAAAATGGATAGCATGTTGTTTTCAAAGCACGAGATAATTTTTAAAATGGATAGCATGTTGTTTTCAAAGCACGAGATAATTTTTAAAATGGATAGCATGTTGTCTTCAAAGCACGAGATAATTTTTAAAATGGATAGCATGTTGTCGTCAAAGCACGAGATAATTTTTAAAATGGATAGCATGTTGTCGAGACATCTTCTTTTTGATCTTAGCAGGTTCGATGACTGGAAAACACGCATGCTTGTGTACCTATCAGCCCTCCATGATGAGATGGCCGAGGTTATAACTTCTGGACCAGTCAAAATCTTAATGGTCAATACTGCTGCAGCTCAAACCCAAGACACACAAAAGTACATCCCAAAACCTAGGGAAGAATGGACAAGTGATGATAGGAAGAGAAACAACCTGGACAATATTGCCAAGGACATTCTCTTCAGAGCTATAGACGAAACCATCTTCCCAAAAGTGAGAAAATGCAAAACTGCAAAAGAGGTATGGGATACTTTGATGTTAATTGGTGAAGGTGACGAACAGGAAAAGGAGAACAAGCTCACCGTGGCCATGAAGAAGTTCGAGGACTTCAAGATGAAGCCAGG
>NC_044916.1:13373480-13373894 GCF_003576645.1 Ipomoea triloba | reverse complement strand
TGCTACAACTGCAGGAGACCAGGACACTTCAAAGCCGAGTGCCCTTACCCTATGGTAAGTAAGTATCAAGGCCAAGAAGGCAGGGACTCCAGGAGAAAGGAGGAATCCAAAGAAAAGCCAGCACAAAGTGGCTTCAAGGGAGATTCAAGGAAACATCTGCGCAGAAAGGCGCTTGTTGCTGAGGAACTCGAGAGAGCAATCGAGGAGTCCGAGACATCGAGCTCCAGTGAAGGCAGCAGCAGCTCAGAAGATGAGAGGGGACTCATCTGCTTATACACCGAGGAAGAAGAGGATCAATGTCTAATGACCATTGACAATGAGGTAACCTCTACTTACACATCTCGCTGCTCTACCTCTACCTCTCGTTGTTCTTCGTTCAGAAGCGATGAAGATCCCTTTGAGATGCTTGAAACA
>NC_044916.1:13364425-13373065 GCF_003576645.1 Ipomoea triloba | reverse complement strand
TTCCAAGTACAAAAGGAGCTACATTCCATATAATGCGCCTCAAGGCAAATATGGAAGGTCTGAGATCCACAGAGTTAGGAACTCACGGATGGAGAAAGACAGACTCTATCCATCTAGTGAGAATTGGTCATCGAATCATGATTTCTGGAAGAAACCTCACTTCCAGCAATTTCACATGACCAAACAGCGTATGAAAGGCATGGTGCGTAAGCCGATCGAAAAGTCTATACCTAAGTTGATTTATGCACCAAAGAGGCCCAAAACTTTTGCTAGCATTCCTTATGATTATCAAACGTATAATGGCTACATTGCACCTAGGCCTGGAGTAATGGGTCCAAGGTATAAATGGATGCCTAAACTTACTAACTAACCAGGACCCAAAGTTTGGGTACCTAAATCTGCTTGATCCGCTTGAAGGACACCAGGGACATATGGTTCATTGACAGTGGATGTTCGAGACATATGACGGGAAACTTAACACTGCTAGAGAACATCCATCCTATCGAAGGTCCCTCGGTGACATTTGGAGACAACGAGAAGAAAGGACGCACAAAGGCTGTTGGTGAAATTCATAAGAATGAATTGGTGATCAAGGGGGTATCCTACGTTGAGGGACTCAAATTCAACCTCCTTAGCACAAGCCAGTTCTGTGACAAGGGCTACAGAGTGATCTTCACCAAAAGCAAGTGCCAAATCATACAAGAGGAATCTCTCGAAGTCGTCCTGGAAGCAGCAAGGAAATGAAACATGTACATAGTGGATTGGAGATCTGCCAAACCATCCCTATGTATGCTGGCAAGGAGCAAGGAAGACTTATGCTGGGATTGGCACAGTAAGCTTAGCCATCTGAACTTCAAAACTATCAACAAGCTTACTAAGAGGAACCTTGTGGAAGGACTGCCCAAAGTGACGTTTCGAAAGGATAAGATATGTGAGGCATGTCAACGCTGCAAACAGATCAAATCCTCTTTCAAAAGCAAAGCCGAGACATCATCCACTAGACCATTAAGTCTTCTTCACATGGACTTATTTGGACCGGTGGATCCACCCAGCATGAAAGGAAGAAAGTACACTCTTGTGGTAGTAGATGACTATACAAGATTCACCTGGACCGTGTTCTTAACAAAGAAAAGCGAGACAAAAGTTGCCCTACCAAATCTTTTGAAGCAAGTTCAAGTTGAAAAGGATGTCTCGATACTAAAGATTCGGTCAGATCAAGGTGGAGAGTTCGTTAATCAAGTTATCGAGAGCTACTGCAACGAGAACGGTATTCATCATCAGTTGTCAGCTGCTCGAACGCCTCAACAGAACGGGGTTGCTGAAAGAAGGAACAGAACTCTCAAGGAAGCTGCAAGGACCATGCTCTCGCAAGCCAACATATCTCAAGGATTTTGGGCAGAAGCAATCAACACAACGTGCTATACCCAAAATCGGTCCTTGATCGTGAAAGGAGTTGGAAAGACTCCATATGAGTTGTGGAATGGAAGAAAACCGAATGTAAGCTACTTCCACACATTCGGGTGCAAATGCTATGTCCACAACAATGGGAAGACTCAGCTAAGAACTTTTGATGAAAAGGCAGATGATGGAGTATTTCTGGGATACTCATCGACAAGTAAAGCATTCAGAGTCTTCAACAAGCGGAGATTGGTGGTTGAAGAATCCATACATGTCTCTTTTGATGATAGAGCATCAACAGATCAACCATCAAAGTCAATGGAAGCAGCTGAGGAAGCTCAGTCGGAGTCAATCGAGAGATTAAACTCACCTCTCGATGGGAAGAAACCGATAGTTCGAGACGTAGCGGAACTCCAGTCAAAATCAGATGATGAAGAGCCTACCAAGAAGAAAGCTCCTGACTCAGTTGATCCGATCCAGATCATAGATGCTCAACCCACATCTCAACCTTCAACGGAAGTATCAACTGAGGAGCCACAACCCGACCTAAGATGGCTGAGAAGTCACCCTGCTGATCAAGTGATTGGAGATGTACGTGACAGAGTTCGGACCAGATCAGCATACAGAGAAAGCATGTTTGCTTGCTTTCTATCTCAAATAGAGCCTAAGGTGATCGATGAGGCTCTATGTGATCCAGATTGGGTACAAGCCATGCAAGAGGAACTTCATCAGTTTGAACGGAACGATGTTTGGGAACTAGTTCCGAGACCTCATCATCAGAATGTCATTGGTACAAAGTGGGTTTTCAGAAACAAGATGAATGAGGATGGTGTTATTGTTAGGAACAAGGCCAGACTTGTTGCCAAAGGCTATTGTCAGGAGGAAGGGATAGATTTTGATGAAACCTTCGCTCCAGTGGCACGTCTCGAAGCCATACGCATCTTTCTCGCATATGCCGCCTTCAAAGACTTTAAAGTATATCAAATGGATGTCAAGAGCTCTTTTCTGAACGGACTTCTCGAAGAAGAGGTGTACGTTGAACAACCTCCAGGTTTCTTGAAGGACGTGGGAGCTGACAAAGTATACAAGTTGAAGAAGGCACTTTACGGCTTAAAACAAGCTCCGAGAGCTTGGTATGACACCTTATCCTCTTTTCTACTTCAGTGTGGGTTCACCAAAGGCCTAGTGGACAAAACATTGTTTAGAATTAAGGATGAGGAACACATCTTATTGGTGCAAATCTATGTGGACGATATCATTTTTGGAAGCACCAATCCAGACTTGTGCGAGAAGTTCTCCAGGTTGATGAAAGGGAAGTTCGAGATGAGCATGATGGGAGAACTCAACTACTTCCTTGGATTACAAGTGAGACAGCTTAAGGAAGGTATCTTCATCAATCAAGAGAAATACACCAAGGATCTGCTTAGAAAATACAACATAGAAGGGAAATCCTCAGTCAAAGTACCCATGGGAACTTCTCTACGTATCGATGTCGACAGTGAAGGTCGAGAGGTCGATCAAACTACGTATCGAGGTATCATCGGATCTCTTCTTTATTTAACTGCTAGTAGACCAGATATATCCTTTGCAATAGGTGTATGTGCTAGATTTCAGGCAAGTCCTAAGGAAAGTCACTTAAATGCATCTAAAAAGATCCTTAGATACCTCAAAGGTACGCAAAGTGTTGGACTTTGGTATTCGAGAGGTGGATCTTTCGAACTTACGGGTTATTCAGATGCGGACTTTGCCGGTTGCAAAATAGATCGAAAGAGCACATCAGGGACATGTCAGTTTCTAGGTGGAAGACTTGTCTCATGGTTTAGCAAGAAACAGCATTCGATAGCTACAAGCACCGCTGAGGCAGAACATGTAGCAGCTGGAAGTTGCTGTGCTCAGGTTTTATGGATGAAGCAACAACTACTGGATTATGGTGTTGAATGTAAAGAGGTTAAGATCATGTGTGACAACACCAGTGCTATAGCTATTACTCAAAATCCAGTGTTACATTCAAGGACAAAACACATTGATATCAAGTATCACTTCATCCGAGACCATGTTGAGAAAAAGGATATAACTTTGGAATACGTTGCAACGGAGGAGCAACTAGCAGATATTTTCACAAAAGCGTTATGTGAAAATAGATTTTCTCAACTAAGGTTAGAATTGGGAATGATAGAATTGGGTTGAATGGTCTAATCTTATCTTCTTGTATTAAGTGCCATGAACTGTTTCGCATGTGAGGAGCGGTTTCATCAACTTTATGGTAGTCTTGGAGTTACACAGCATTGAATTGTCATTCATACAGCATCCCGTGACTCTACAGTGTTAACTTTTGTCATTCATACAGCATCCCGTGACTCTACAGTGTTAACTTTTTTCATTCATACAGCATCCCGTGACTCTACAGTGTTAACTTTTTGGGTTCATACAGCATCCCGTGACTCTACAGTGTTAACTTTTTGGGCTCATACAGCATCCCGTGACTCTACAGTGTTAACTTTTTGGGCTATAAATAGAGGCCGTGACTCTACAGTGTTAACTTTTTGGGCTATAAATAGAGGGTTTCCTTCAGCAGTTTATGTCATCGACTTCTTCATGGAGAAGAAGAAAGGAAAATATGATGTACCATACTTTTATAGAGGGAGAAAATCAGCAACGAGGTCCAAAGACTTTCAAGGAGAGAACTATCCAGAATCAACGAAGGGTGAACAGATTACGGAGCTTCCTGATAATCCAAGCAAGCATTCTATTCCCATCCAAGGTGAATGGATCCCCAAATGCGAGGAGATCCACAACGATGGGATACTGGAGTCAGGAGAAGAGTCCCGTATAAGTGGGACTCCTACAGCTGCACATTCTAGTAAAGGAACTCCCTCAACCAAATGGAAAACCAAGGGAAGGGGAGATGAAGCCTGTGAGGAAGGTAGCAGCAGAGAAAAGAACAAGAAGGAGTAGCCACCTCTAGTTCTGTTATTAGGATAAATAGGACTTTAGATGGCTAGTTCTTGTTCTAACGTCAGATTCCTATTAGGCTGCCCAAGGCCAAACAAAAGTTTCTATGGAATCTAATAGGATATTGATTCATATGTAATGTTTTCGAAAATCACTAAATGAACTTAAGGAAATGTTCCAAGTGATATTTTTTTTATGAATCAATCTTGTCTCCGTATCGCAATCTATGTTCGAAAGGTAGTTCGAGAGGTACATATTCAGTTTGCCTATTTGTGTTATGTCTCGAAGAAGGGTAGTTCGAGAGATCACTTCAAAAGATATCAAACTGACTATCTACGTATCTCTAAATGGAAGAATAAGGAGGGTTAGGGATCGATCGCTCAGGGGGAAGATCCTTAACCACAGGAATGCTTAGATTGAGGAATAAGGAGGTTTAGGGATCAATCACTCAGGGGGAAGATCCTTAAACTAGCAAAGTCGAGAGTTTACCTTCGAGAGGTAAAACTAGTGAGCTCAACGGATATATGTGGAATGGCTAACTTTGGGCATTAATGTTAGCCACGTGGTCTTCGGTTACTGACGGTTTTCCATTCTTAAAGGCATTATCTTGATGAGTGGGAGCACGCTTATATAAATATCATCTCTTTATATCCCACTATCCAAAACCGTATTATATCTTACCAAAATACCCTTACCATACCTTACATACATAACCGTTATAAAAGGGTATTTCTGACCTTTCAATTCTTTTAAATTAACCGGGATCCCTTTTTCGGGTCAAGCTCTTAACCCTACCCATATATCCAACCCGAATCCACATGATATAAAAGCCAAATTCTTCTTCCTCACCCGGATTCAAGCTCAAACCGAATACCCAAAACCCCCAAATCCTAAACACTATACACAATCCCTCCAACATCTCAAACAATGGCGTCTGAATCATCATCATCATCTTCCGATGCATACCAGAGGGAGCTGGAACACATACGCTCTCAGATAAAACAAGTCAAGGCGGGGAGTATCCTTGACAGAGATGGTTTCGTTGCTCACTCGACGAACCCAACGATGGCGGAGAAAGTCCTGAAGAAGTTCGAAAAAGCAGGACTTATGAAATACATGACACACGACTACCAAACCATTCATGAACTCGACTTCACTGAATGGTTCGCGAATGCCAAGGTCACGAAGGGCAAAATAGAGAGTCGGTTCAATGAGATCCATATCACGACCTCTGTTGGTGACCTCAGAGCGGCATTCGACTTCGCGACGTCGGAGGAAGCAGTCCAGCACCTCTCGGATTACGACTTGGACAAGCAAGCTTTTTGGGATAAAATCCGACTGGAGACTGCACCGCCCAGAGCATCCTCTGCCCTCCGCAAGTTCCACCTAAAGGAGAGGTTTGCTCTTGCTGCCGACCTTATCATGAAATTCGTGCTCGGCAAGGTGTCTGGAACTGATGAGATTAATCTGGACATCCTCAAAATCCTCCACGCCATCTGGAACAACAACAAAATGGACTGGGCACATATCATCTTCAATTTCCTTCAACAGCAAGTGCAGAGCTCAGTCTCCAACACCAACCTGACGATCAGTAAAAAGGTTGGTTTCGGTTTTGTTGTTCAATACCTTTTAAGTCTGAAGGGCTTAGAACTGAGGGAAGGGCGAGAGGTTCATCGGAATACCTATATGGGTAGGACGAAATCTCAAGCTCCAAAGGCTAAAGGTGTTAAGGTTACACCTTCTCCCTCAAAGCCTAAAGGAAGGGGCAAAAGGAAAGCCCCAGCCAAGGAGAAGGAATCTGATGGTGAGCCTCTGGATACCCTGATCAAGAGGGTTGCCTTGCCAAAGAGGGCTAAAAAGGCCAAAACTATCACTCAAATTCGAGAGGTAACACCTTCAGCAATCCAAGTACCATTCGAAGACAGGGCACAAGCCCAGGGGGAACCTCAGGCTACACTGGCCACTGAGGTTGAGAGAATGCCCCCTACCAGGTCCCTGTCAGGAGCTTTCTGTGTTGATCTACATGCTGATGATGGTGCTGGCTTTGCTGATGAATCCTTGGCTATACCTCGAGAGGAAGCTCGAGAGATTGAAGGTACTGGGATCAGTGATCCAGTACACACAGATGTTGAGGAACCACGAGAGGTGGTTCGAGAGATAACAGTGGAAGCTGCATCGGCAACAGAAATCCTGTCTGCTAACTCTGATGAGCTGAATGCTGAAATCACTTCTCAGTTGGATCAAAGTACTGAAAATATGTCTAGTTTGGATGACTTCTCCAGAGTGCTTCGATGGATCAACTGGAGANTTCCGTTCTTAAAGGCATTATCTTGATGAGTGGGAGCATGCTTATATAAATATCATCTCTTTATATCCCACTATCCAAAACCGTATTATATCTTACCAAAATATCCTTACCATACCTTACATACATAACCGTTATAAAAGGGTATTTCTGACCTTTCAATTCTTTTAAATTAACCGAGATCCCTTTTCGGGTCAAGCTCTTAACCCTACCCATATATCCAACCCGAATCCACATGATATAAAAGCCAATTTCTTCTTCCTCACCCGGATTCAAGCTCAAACCGAATACCCAAAACCCCCAAATCCTAAACACTGTACACAATCCCTCCAACACCTCAAACAATGGCGTCTGAATCATCATCATCATCTTCCGATGCATACCAGAGGGAGCTGGAACACATACGCTCTCAGATAAAACAAGTCAAGGCGGGGAGTATCCTTGACAGAGATGGTTTCGTTGCTCACTCGACGAACCCAACGATGGCGGAGAAAGTCCTGAAGAAGTTCGAAAAAGCAGGACTTATGAAATACATGACACACGACTACCAAACCATTCATGAACTCGACTTCACTGAATGGTTCGCGAATGCCAAGGTCACGAAGGGCAAAATAGAGAGTCGGTTCAATGAGATCCATATCACGACCTCTGTTGGTGACCTCAGAGCGGCATTCGACTTCGCGACGTCGGAGGAAGCAGTCCAGCACCTCTCGGATTACGACTTGGACAAGCAAGCTTTTTGGAATAAAATCCGACTGGAGACTGCACCGCCCAGAGCATCCTCTGCCCTCCGCAAGTTCCACCTAAAGGAGAGGTTTGCTCTTGCTGCCGACCTTATCATGAAATTCGTGCTCGGCAAGGTGTCTGGAACTGACGAAATCAATCTGGACATCCTCAAAATCCTCCACGCCATCTGGAACAACAACAAAATGGACTGGGCACATATCATCTTCAATTTTCTTCAACAGCAAGTGCAAAGCTCAGTCTCCAACACCAACCTGACGATCAGTAAAAAGGTTGGTTTCGGTTTTGTTGTTCAATATCTTCTAAGTTTGAAGGGCTTAGAACTGAGGGAAGGGCGAGAGATTCATCGGAATACCTATATGGGTAGGACGAAATCTCAAGCTCCAAAGGCTAAAGGTGTTAAGGGTGCACCTTCTCCCTCAAAGCCTAAGGGAAGGGGCAAAAGGAAAGCCCCAGCCAAGGAGAAGGAATCTGATGGTGAGCCTCTGGATACCCTGATCAAGAGGGTTGCCTTGCCAAAGAGGGCTAAAAAGGCCAAAACTATCACTCAAATTCGAGAGGTAACACCTTCAGCAATCCAAGTACCATTTGAGGACAGGGCACAAGCCCAGGGGGAACCTCAGGCTACACTGGCCACTGAGGTTGAGAGAATGCCCCCTACCAGGTCCCTGTCAGGAGCTTTCTGTGTTGATCTACATGCTGATGATGGTGCTGAGGGTGCTGATGAGTCTGTAGTTGAGCCTCGAGAGGAGGTTCGAGAGATTGAAGGTACTGGGATCAGTGATCCAGTACAGACAGAAGTTGAGGAACCACGAGAGGTGGTTCGAGAGATAACAGTGGAAGCTGCATCGGCAACAGAAATCCTGTCTGCTAACTCTGATGAGCTGAATGCTGAAATCACTTCTCAGTTGGATCAAAGTACTGAAAATATGTCTAGCTTGGATGACTTCTCCAGAGTGCTTCGATGGATCAACTGGAGAACAGGTCCGATTGATCAACTGGTTTCGAGAGCAGCAGATATGGTGGCTGAGGAGGACTTTACTTTAAATTGGTTAGACCTCACTGCAATCCCAGCCAATGAACTTCTGAATCTTGCCCATGAGATGCACGTGACCAGGAGAAATCTTGGTCGATCTGACAAAGGAAAGAGCATAGTTGTTGATGCGCAAGAAGCTGAAGTCGAGCCTGTAGTGGATCCTGAATTAGAAGCTCAATTTCAAGAAGATATCAGGCTCGCCACT
>NC_044916.1:13337458-13364346 GCF_003576645.1 Ipomoea triloba | reverse complement strand
AGTCCAGCACCTCTCGGATTACGACTTGGACAAGCAAGCTTTTTGGGATAAAATCCGACTGGAGTCTGCACCGCCTAGAGCATCCTCTGCCCTCCGCAAGTTCCACCTAAAAGAGAGGTTTGCTCTTGCTGCCGACCTTATCATGAAATTCGTGCTCGGCAAGGTGTCTGGAACTGATGAGATTAATCTGGACATCCTCAAAATCCTCCACGCCATCTGGAACAACAACAAAATGGACTGGGCACATATCATCTTCAATTTCCTTCAACAGCAAGTGCAGAGCTCAGTCTCCAACACCAACCTGACGATCAGTAAAAAGGTTGGTTTCGGTTTTGTTGTTCAATACCTTTTAAGTCTGAAGGGCTTAGAACTGAGGGAAGGGCGAGAGGTTCATCGGAATACCTATATGGGTAGGACGAAATCTCAAGCTCCAAAGGCTAAAGGTGTTAAGGTTACACCTTCTCCCTCAAAGCCTAAAGGAAGGGGCAAAAGGAAAGCCCCAGCCAAGGAGAAGGAATCTGATGATGAGCCTCTGGATACCCTGGTCAAGAGGGTTGCCTTGCCAAAGAGGGCTAAAAAGGCCAAAACTATCACTCAAATTCGAGAGGTAACACCTTCAGCAATCCAAGTACCATTCGAAGACAGGGCACAGGCCCAGGGGGAACCACAGGCTACACTGGCCGCTGAGGTTGAGAGAGTGCCCCCTACCAGATCCATCTCAGACGAAATGTTTGTTGCTCTGAATGTTGATGGTGCTGGCTTTGCTGATGAATCCTTGGTTATACCTCGAGAGGAAGCTCGATAGATTGAAGGTACTGGGATCAGTGATCCAGTACACACAGATGTTGAGGAACCACGAGAGGTGGTTCGAGAGATAACAGTGGAAGCTGCATCGGCAACAGAAATCCTGTCTGCTAACTCTGATGAGCTGAATGCTGAAATCACTTCTCAGTTGGATCAAAGTACTGAAAATATGTCTAGCTTGGATGACTTCTCCAGAGTGCTTCGATGGATCAACTGGAGAACAGGTCCGATTGATCAACTGATTTCGAGAGCAGCAGATATGGTGGCTGAGGAGGACTTTGCTTTAAATTGGTTAAACCTCACTGCAATCCCAGCCAATGAACTTCTGAATCTTGCCCATGAGATGCACGTAACCAGGAGAAATCTTGGTCGATCTGACAAGGGAAAGGGCATAGCTGTTGATGCGCAAGAAGCTGAAGCCGAGCCTGTAGTGGATCCTGAATTAGAAGCTCAATTTCAAGAAGATATCAGGCTCGCCACTGCATTATCCTTGGGACATCAAGTAGAGGATACGAGAGGTCCAGGAGAGACCTCTGGGATTGCTCGAGATGATTCTGAGAACCCAATACCAACAGCCGCAATCCCCTTGTCCCAAGTAAATTTCTCTGCACTGGACGAACAGGTAGCTTCTTCGAGAGGTGAATCCGAGACCTCTGAAGCACTTGAGGTGGCCCCTAACACTGTTCTTCTTTTGCCACCACCTGAGTCCACACCCTCGAATGACACCGATGAAGCACAGACAGTTCGAGAGGGTGACATACCGTTGCTCCAACTCCCAGGCTTTCCCATCGCTATGGAACTGCCTTCACCATTCCTACTACCAGATGACACAGCATCAACCTTTGCAACTAGGATGGTCGAAAGAGAAAGGTGGAGTGCACCAGCTGCTCCTGAAACAATAGTAATTCCTGACTCACCTGAGCAAGCTAAGGTGCGATCTGATGAGCAACGAGAGCAGAATGTCCCAAGTCCTGCTGGTTCGAGAGGTACTGAGGAGGACGATGCGACCATCGAAGGTGAAAACAGGGAAGCACCTATCGACACTTCGTCTCCAACCCCACCAGCAGATGACCAAGTTCCCAGCACTGGTTCGAGAGGTGACGCTGAGGGGGAACTTCTATTGGATGGAAACTGGGAAGCATCCAATACCGAAGATCTCTCCCTGGCTAATCCAATCCCAACAGTTGCTGAAGCTAAGGCTCCAGGTTCGAAAGGTGAAGAGCAAGAAGTGATCCATCCCTCAGGTGGAAACCGGGAAGCACCTGATATGGAGCTACCTTCGAGCTCTGATCCCTATGTCCCTGCTAGCCCTCAGAAACTCAATCGAGAGGTGGACTCGCAAATACAAGTCATGGGTGGAAATCTGGAAGCACCCAAGTCCCCTCCGACTAAAGGTACTTCTTCTCCTTCAACTTCTGATTATGATCAAAAGGCCGAACAAGCTTTCATTGGCGAGGTGCGTCAATTCATGGCTGATCACTCTCAGAAGATGGCTCAGATCGAGTGCATACTGACCATTGTTCGCAACGCTGCAATGCCTGCGGCTGGCACAAGTGAATCTCAAGCCAGCCATGACGAACTTCTCGAACAGGCAGTATGGGCTGAGGATGCAGCACGAAAAGCTGCAGATNACTTCTGAATCTTGCCCATGAGATGCACGTGACCAGGAGAAATCTTGGTCGATCTGACAAAGGAAAGAGCATAGTTGTTGATGCGCAAGAAGCTGAAGTCGAGCCTGTAGTGGATCCTGAATTAGAAGCTCAATTTCAAGAAGATATCAGGCTCGCCACTGCATTATCCTTGGGACATCAAGTAGAGGATACGAGAGGTCCAGGAGAGACCTCTGGGATTGCTCGAGATGATTCTGAGAACCCAATACCAACAGCCGCAATCCCCTTGTCCCAAGTAAATTTCTCTGCACTGGACGAACAGGTAGCTTCTTCGAGAGGTGAATCCGAGACCTCTGAAGCACTTGAGGTGGCCCCTAACACTGTTCTTCTTTTGCCACCACCTGAGTCCACACCCTCGAATGACACCGATGAAGCACAGACAGTTCGAGAGGGTGACATACCGTTGCTCCAACTCCCAGGCTTTCCCATCGCTATGGAACTGCCTTCACCATTCCTACTACCAGATGACACAGCATCAACCTTTGCAACTAGGATGGTCGAAAGAGAAAGGTGGAGTGCACCAGCTGCTCCTGAAACAATAGTAATTCCTGACTCACCTGAGCAAGCTAAGGTGCGATCTGATGAGCAACGAGAGCAGAATGTCCCAAGTCCTGCTGGTTCGAGAGGTACTGAGGAGGACGATGCGACCATCGAAGGTGAAAACAGGGAAGCACCTATCGACACTTCGTCTCCAACCCCACCAGCAGATGACCAAGTTCCCAGCACTGGTTCGAGAGGTGACGCTGAGGGGGAACTTCTATTGGATGGAAACTGGGAAGCATCCAATACCGAAGATCTCTCCCTGGCTAATCCAATCCCAACAGTTGCTGAAGCTAAGGCTCCAGGTTCGAAAGGTGAAGAGCAAGAAGTGATCCATCCCTCAGGTGGAAACCGGGAAGCACCTGATATGGAGCTACCTTCGAGCTCTGATCCCTATGTCCCTGCTAGCCCTCAGAAACTCAATCGAGAGGTGGACTCGCAAATACAAGTCATGGGTGGAAATCTGGAAGCACCCAAGTCCCCTCCGACTAAAGGTACTTCTTCTCCTTCAACTTCTGATTATGATCAAAAGGCCGAACAAGCTTTCATTGGCGAGGTGCGTCAATTCATGGCTGATCACTCTCAGAAGATGGCTCAGATCGAGTGCATACTGACCATTGTTCGCAACGCTGCAATGCCTGCGGCTGGCACAAGTGAATCTCAAGCCAGCCATGACGAACTTCTCGAACAGGCAGTATGGGCTGAGGATGCAGCACGAAAAGCTGCAGATGAAGCTGCAGTAGCTCGAGCAGAGGCTGCAGGTGCGAGAGCTGAATTAGCTGAGATACGAGCAGAGCTTCGAGCCTTCCAATATTCCAGTGAACTTCGACAGGACGTGATGAAAGCACTACTCGATGATCTGTCGAACCAAGTGCCTGCCCAACTTCAAGCACTCTTCGAAGGCATGTCCACCCTCCTTTCCCGAGCCGATGATGCCACCAAGGGGGAAAATAATACTCAGGGAAGGACATCAACAACTAGCAAGAAAAGGGCAGCAAGTGAACAAGCTGGACCTCCTCCAAAAGTTCCAAAGTCATTGAGCAAACAACTGGAGGAAGCGAAAAGAGCAGAAATCTTAAGGGTCCAGCATACACTGGAAATGGAAAGAAGGAGACAAGAAGACAGAGAAAGGAGAAGAAAAAGACAAGAACAACAAACGGCCAAAGAGAAGAGAGATGAGCAATTTATAAAAAACTTCAAGTCAGGGCTCAAAGATGACTCAACTGAGTACCTCAATGGAATCATAGTAAGTCTTCTTGCCAAAACTGACTTATCTCTTCATAGCGGCCTTAATCCTCTGGAATGCATCGAATGGTGGAGAGATGGGGTGATTGAAGGCAGCTTCATAGGTGAAGCTTTTATCAATTATCTTCACCTGGACGTATCAGATAAATATCTAGAGTAGGTGAACTCCAAGGACCCCATCAAGACACGAGCAGCCATAAACGAAAAGAGGAAAGAAGACAAGTAGTAAGCTCTCGATGTCTACATGCATTCGAAATTCATGTTGTTCTTTATCTTCTTTCTTTTCTGCTATTTCATGTAAAACATTCCCTTATATTAATGTATATATCTTTTGCTGGGGGTGTTGCGTGAGTTCTTACTTCACGTTTTAGCAGATTAGCTCGCTTGTCAAACTTACCGTATGCGCTGAAAATAAAATCAATGATCTTTTCTTGCTAATCAGGCATACAAGTAAGTATAAGTGTTGGCATCATCAAAAAGGGGGAAATTGTTAGGAACATATTGTAATAGGTTTTGATGATACCAAATGTAACCTTTAATCCCCTAAGTCTCGAAAGATAGAAATTATATGTAAGTTCGACAAGTAAACTAAGAGCGAAAATACAACCGGGTAACTTGAGCTCAACTCGGAAAATATTTAAGCTTAAGGTAAACTTGTGTGAACATCTTAGAAAGTCTTGTGTTGTAATCTTATAGATAGATCAGAAGAAGGCACGAGACAACACTGGAGGAATAAGGGTCTGCGAGACATCAATTAAGTCTCGAGACATAAGCAGAGTCCGAGAGATAGGATCTCTCGATACAACAACCCAATTCGAGACATAAGCAGAGTTCGGGAGATAGATCTCTCGATATATGGGGATCAAGACATCAAACAATCGAGACATCAATCTTGGTCTCGATAAACTGACATTTCTCCAAAAGGCTGAATGACGGTCAGGAAGCATGAATAAAGTTTGGAGAAGAAGAATATCATGGAGATAAAATATTAAGGAGGTGCCAGAAGTGGATGCCACATCAGAATTCCACTACAAACGGATAGAAGGTGCACTAATCCAAAGTCGGTCTTATTCCCTAAAACGAGGATCAATGGGAATTTAAAAAGAGTAACTTTTACCAAAACTAGCAAGTGGAGCATGGACTCAAGAAAGTGGAATATGGAATATCCACTACCAAACAAAATGTTCAAATTACAAGACCACCACTCCATGAAAAATGCTGAAAAGATGCAAGTCCCATACACAGCATGGGAGACAAATTTCAAACGGAATAATTTTCCCTCCAACGGAAATATTCCTTAACTCTCATATAAAAAGGATGTGAAGACACAAGAAAAAAAGGAGCAGGGAAGTTTTGTAAAGAGGTTGGTTCATTCGAAAATATTAAGAGGTATCTGCTTAGAACATTCAAAAGTGAAAGTGCTCAACTTGGAATATCATCCTGATATTCGAAACAGCGAGAAAAACACATCTTAGTGTTTGAGAGAGTTACANGTGCCAGAAGTGGATGCCACATCAGAATTCCACAACAAACGGATAGAAGGTGCACTAATCCAAAGTCGGTCTTATTCCCTAAAACGAGGATCAATGGGAATTTAAAAAGAGTAACTTTTACCAAAAGTAGCAAGTGGAGCATGGACTCAAGAAAGTGGATTATGGAATATCCACTACCAAACAAAAGGTTCAAATTACAAGACCACCACTCCATGAAAAATGCTGAAAAGATGCAAGTCCCATACACAGCATGGGAGACAAATTTCAAACGGAATAATTTTCCCTCCAACGGAATTATTCCTTAACTCTCATATAAAAAGGATGTGAAGACACAAGAAAAAAAGGAGCAGGGAAGTTTTGTAAAGAGGTTGGTTCATTCGAAAATATTAAGAGGTGTCTGCTTAGAACATTCAAAAGTGCAAGTGCTCAACTTGGAATATCATCCTGATATTCAAAACAGCGAGAAAAACACATCTTAGTGTTTGAGAGAGTTACAAAGCTTAAACTGCTATACATCTAGAAGGTGACCGAAGCTGCTCTACATCGAAGTTGATTCAACGATAGCTTTTGGTCAGATTGGAGCTTGTTACATTCAACTGTGACAACCAAAGGTCCTTGCTTTGGATTAAGCAAGAAGAGGCGGAGTAACCTGGCAGCTGTCTAGTGAAGATCCTGAGGCTTGAGGCGGGCTTGGTGATCAAAGCTCAAGTGCTCGANTATTCCTTAACTCTCATATAAAAAGGATGTGAAGACACAAGAAAAAAAGGAGCAGGGAAGTTTTGTAAAGAGGTTGGTTCATTCGAAAATATTAAGAGGTGTCTGCTTAGAACATTCAAAAGTGCAAGTGCTCAACTTGGAATATCATCCTGATATTCAAAACAGCGAGAAAAACACATCTTAGTGTTTGAGAGAGTTACAAAGCTTAAACTGCTATACATCTAGAAGGTGACCGAAGCTGCTCTACATCGAAGTTGATTCAACGATAGCTTTTGGTCAGATTGGAGCTTGTTACATTCAACTGTGACAACCAAAGGTCCTTGCTTTGGATTAAGCAAGAAGAGGCGGAGTAACCTGGCAGCTGTCTAGTGAAGATCCTGAGGCTTGAGGCGGGCTTGGTGATCAAAGCTCAAGTGCTCGATAGGTGGAGTAACAAGAAGCGGGGCGAAAAACCTGAGGCTTGAGGCGGGCTTCGTGATCAAAGCTCAAGCGCTCGATATTGTACTAAAAAGGGAAGTTTTAGTGCAATCCTTCCAGGGAGTTTCTGGAAGAAGAGTGGACGTAGGCGGGTTGACCGAACCACTTAAAAATCTCTCTCGTATTTACTTTCTGTCTTTTATCTCTCGCTACCTAACTCTCGAACTGCACTGCATATAACCGCACCTCTCGAACTAACTCAAACTCGTGCTAACTAAAAGGGGATAACTTTTCCGCTGCGCATAAAACTTTGTCTTCATCTTGTGAGGTATCGGACCTAAACATCCTAAGTCCAATACACACGAGAAGTCGAAAAAGATTTGCAAAATCTTATACAAGTCTATTCATCCCCCCTCTAGACTTGTACCCATCCCCTTGGGACCAACAATTATGAGTTCGCCAAATACGAAGGGCCGTGGATTATCCTGGGGCACTATCTAACTGTGCAAGAATGGCGACCTAATTTCTTCCCGCACACCAACAAATTGGACAAACTGCTGGTTTGGGTAAGATTCCCTGCGCTCCCAATTGAATACTTTGAAGAACACTTCTTGAAGAAGATCGGTATGAACATAGGTCGGCCGGTAAAAACGGACACTACAACTAGTCTGGTTTCAATTGGAAAGTTTGCAAGGGTCTGTGTCGAATTAGACCTTTCAAGGCCTTTACTGTCCAAGTTCACATTAGAAGGCGAAATAGTTCCTATCGAGTACGAAGGAATTCAGATGGTATGCTTCAAATGCGGCATGTATGGCCATAAGAAAGATCAATGCGGGAGTCAAAACCTAAACGAAGAAGGTAAAGGGGCGGAGGCACAAACAGACCAAGAGCAGAATGATATAACCCAAACAAAAGGCAAAGAACAGCCCAAGTATCAATATACAAAGCCGGTAAGGGACTTTAGTAAGAACTTCGGGGAGTGGATGCTAGTCGCCAAGAAGGAAAGAAAGGGATATCGCAGGGACGGAGCTCGTGCTCCGAACACGGGCAACAGAAACCATGTTCAACCACAGGCTGCTGGGGCAGGAGGTCCTCAATTTCAATCTCGGTATGCTGCATTAGAAGATCTGGATAACAATGGAAATGAGCTCCAACTGGAAGACAGGACCACCACACCAATGATCCAGAATGTGCAACAGTCACTCCCGAATATTCGTACCAATCAAGATCAGTACCGGCAGAGAAGGCAAAGCGAGAATCTCCACCAAACAGAGATGCAGACGTACACGAAAGGAAGGGCAGTCGGTGGAGTCCAATTAAACACCGGGGGCAGAGGAAATGCCAGGAATAGAGGCGGAAGAAGGGCTCAACCAAGAAGGGCTGCAGCAGAATCCGAACACACAGTGGTAAGAGGTTCCAATCGCGGGGGACGAATTTCCAATTCTGTGGTTTACCATGTAAATGACAGACCGGAGTCGTCCCGCCGAATGGATATGGATTATGAACTATTAGGTGACCCCCCCTGATATCCCTAGGTTGTTCGAAAACATACCACAGATACCAGAGGCGGGTTTTGCTGATGATGAGGGTCAATTGGACCCTGGGGATGCGGCGATGGAAGGTCTTGAGCGCTCCTGAGCGCTGCGGGTTTGCTTTTGTTGTTATTTAATGATATGTCTATCATGGAATTGTCAGGATGCTGCCTCTAATGAGTTCCGGCGCACCCTGAAGAAATTTTGTCGGGATCATACACCCGACGTTGTTTGTTTGATTGAGCCAAAAGTATTAGGCTCACACGCTAACTCTATATGTAAAAAGTTGGGTTTTGATGAATGGGTCCGAGTAGAAGCTGTAGGGTTTTCTGGGGGAATTTGGATACTCTGGAAGGCCTCATTAAAAATAGAAATCATAAATACTCACCCACAATTTATTAACTTGCAGGTTCAGGAAGGTCTGTTATCACAATGGACGTTTACAGTGGTGTATGGCAGCCCAAACAAATCACTAAGAAGGAGGTTGTTTGCCGATCTATCCTCAGATAATATGAGAACACAGCAATGTTGGTTAATTTGTGGTGACTTCAATGCGGTTACAAGTAGGGAAGAAGTGAGCAACCCAGGCTGTTTCAACAATACTAGAAGTGTCGATTTCGTGGAATGGATTTTTAGAGAAGGGCTAGTGGATCTTGGTTTCGAGGGTCCTAAATTTACCTGGAGGCGGGGAGAAAACACATCACATTACAAAGCGGCGAGACTTGACAGAGCATTTGGAAACGAGGACTGGAAATTGAGTTTCCCAAATACGAAGATAGAGCACCTCCCGATCATCAATTCTGATCATGCACCTTTGCTTATAACAACTAACCCCATTGTGACTTTTGATGGGAATAGGAAGTTCTGATTCAACTTTATATGGACAACTCATAAGGATTTTTTGAGGTGTGTACAGCAAGCATGGAAGCCGAAAAAGAGTGTTGAAGAGAATAAAAAAGTAATGGCAAAGGAACTACTGTCTTGGAATAAGAATGTGGTCGGTAATGTGTTTCATAGGAAAAAGCAATTACTGGCTAGAATAAAAGGAGTGCAAAGAAGCTTAGCCCACCAAGTAAGCCAAAATCTGTTAAGGCTAGACAAAAATCTAAGAAGAGAACTGGAAATCACACTTCAGCAAGAAGAACTTCTATGGTTCCAAAGATCAAGGGAGGAATGGATAAGGTCTGGGGATCGTAAATACAGATATTTCCATCTAGCAACTACAATAAAGAGCAGCAGAACAAAGATAAGGAGCATGATCACAGAAGAAGGGCTCCAAATTACGAGTGATCACCAAGTGAGGAGCCACATTCTGAACCATTTTGTTACCTTCTTCGCTGAAAACCAGGTGGTAAATCCCCAAAACACATTACACGGGAGGTTTCCTACTCTAGAAGCTGATGATTGGCAGGAAGTGAACAGGCAGTTTGAACCAATGGAGATTAAGCAAGCCTTGTTTGACATGGACCCCTACAAGGCACCCGGCCTAGATGGTTTCACATCAGGATTTTACCAAAAAGCGTGGGATATTATCGGTGAAAGCATAGTCAAGTTTGCATTGGATTTCTTCGCAGAAGGAAAGCTTCCCCCAGGCTGCAATGAAACGGTCATAACACTTCTGCCCAAAGTGCCCAGCCCCGAATCGGTTAAACAACGAAGACCGATAGGCCTATGTAACATATCATACAAGATAATTACAAAGGCTATGGCATCAAGGCTGAAAGAAGCGTCAAAGAATTTAGTAGGACCAAACCAGACCAGTTTTGTACCCGGGAGACAGATATCGAACAACATAATCATCTTTCAAGAGGTCCTAAACTCAATGAGGACAAGGAAAGCGAAAGTTGGGTGGATGGTTATGAAGGTGGACTTGGAAAAGGCTTATGACAAACTGGATTGGAGTTTCATAAGGGATACTTTAACTGAAGTAGGATTGAATGCAACATGGACAAGAAATATAATGGAGTGCTTAACCTCATCAAGATTGTCAATCAATTGGGAAGGGCACACATCTGAGTGGTTTCAACCAAGAAGGGGAATTAGACAGGGAGACCCCATCTCACCCTTAATTTTTGTTCTTTGTATAGAAAGGCTAAGTCATTTAATAAACAACTCAGTAGAAGAAGGTAGATGGAAGGGTATCAGACTTAACAGAACTGGACCTAACTTGTCCCACTTGTTTTTTGCAGATGACATGGTATTGTTCGGGGAGGCCACTGAGGAGCAGGCACAAGAAATGATCAACTGTTTAAGAACCTTCTACGACCAATCAGGGCAAACGATCAACGCACAAAAATCCTCAATATTCTTCTCTAAGAATACACCGGAAGGGATCCAACAGAATATAAGGGACTTAACGGGGATACCCAGAGTCGAAGATATGGGGAGATACCTAGGGGTCCCATCGATCCATGGACGTCTTAAGAAAGACACATATTCAGGGCTTATAGAGAGGATACAGCAAAGACTTATAGGCTGGAAATCGAGAACGCTATCAATGGCAGGCAGACTAACACTAGCCCAGTCAGTACTATCATCCATTCCATACTACACGATGCAGACTACACTACTGCCCAAGGGAGTGGTTGTAAAGATTGAAAGCCTGATTCGAAGTTTTTTATGGGGTAGCTCGCCGAACCAAAGGAGGAGTCATTTGGTCAAATCGGAAATAGTATCAAAGAGCAAAGAAGAAGGGAGTTTAGGAGTCCGCAGATTAGAATCAATGAATGAGGCATTTCTAGCAAAGCTCGATTGGCGTCTCATGCACGAGGATGAAGGTTTATGGATCCAGGTACTGAGATCAAAGTACAATATTGCAAAGACTGACTGTACGGCATGGCAGCCAAGACAAAACATGTCTAATACATGGAAAGGGATACTGAGAGCAGTTCCAATGCTTCAAAACGGACTAATCAAACGAGTCAGAAGTGGAAAACATACGCAATTCTAGTTTGACAGTTGGCTTAGATAATCACCCCTTATCAATGAGGCTACGGGGATCATCCCAGGAACTGAAATCCACAAGACCGTCGATAAATACTGGAGAACCGGAAGTGGATGGGATTGGAATCTGCTGCATCAGTTCCTTCCGACGAATACTCTGGATGAACTATCAGCATTCATGATCGACGAAGATGATGAATTAGAGGATCTAATAGGTTGGAGAAACGATGAGACAGGTACGTTTTCTGTACGGTCTGCATATAATCTGTACATCGGAGGGGCGGAGGCTCTGGAGGCAACCAAATGGAACGCCATATGGAAACTCAAGACATCAAGCAGAATCAAAGTGTTCTTTTGGTTAGCCCGACATGAGAGACTGCTAACAAATGCCATGAGAGCGAGAAGAGGCTTGACACCCTCGGACGAATGTTGGCTATGCAGAAGACAGGCGGAAGACATAGAACATGCTCTGCGAAAGTGCAAAGCAGCTGACGAAGTATGGAGAATGATTCTCCCTAAGCTACATGCAGAATCTAGATTTTTATCTTTTCGTAACTGGATCGATAAAGGGTTGGCATCCAAGGGGAAAGGTCACAATCCGCAAGAGGATAATGTACTCTTTGCAATAACTCTTTGGTGGATATGGAAATGGAGGAACGAGGCTATTTTCTCCAACACTATCCAGAACCTACAAACCAAGAGGAGTTGGATTAGTCTACAGAAAGAATAAATGGAATATGCTTTCGCCAACGATAAAAATCAAAGGTCGACATCGTCACCAAACTGGGTAAGCAGAGGCTGGGAGAAACCAGAAGAAGGGGTAGTAAAGATCAAACTTCGATGGGTCCTCATTGTACTCATCCAAACTGGCTGGATGTGGTGGCGTAATAAGAAATACTGCAAGAACATGGTTAGGAGGATTCATAAACAATGTAGGATACTGTCCCCCACTACAAGTAGAGGCATGGGGGCTGTTGAAGAGCATACAATTAGCCAAGTTCATGGGTTTCAGAAACATAATCCTAGAAGGGGACTCAACGCAACTGGTAGACGCATTCAGAGACAGTCCAGTTGCGGGCTCACCAATTCACAATATTCTGAAGGCATGCAAAAACGAACTCCGCGGGGTGGAGTCCTGGAGATTGGTGGCAGTTCCTCGGGAAATTAATGCAGTAGCCGACCAACTGGCTAAATCATTTAGATACTTCCCTAAAGGATTTCATGCTTTGTCACAACCACCTCTAGAAGTGGCGAAACTGTTGGAACTGGATAGGCTAGGCTGCCCAACTTGGAGATTCTTGTATAATCGTTGTTAAGGATCTATTGTATATGGGTTACCCCCTTCCTATTAAATATAAAAAATAGTACTTAAAAATAGATAAAATCAAATAAACTAATATAAAATTTCATTCAAAAAATAATCTTGCATAAGATAATATTTTCTCAGCGGTAATGCGAAATGGTTAGAAAGTGGGAATAGCATGTTGTCTAAATATAGTATAAACCTTAAAACCTAACACAGCATTAATGCTAGTGTTACGCAGATGACGGCCAATTGATAGTGTACCTGTCTTCATAATTACATCTCTGCCCTACCTATTTCGACACATTTACTTGCTATTTTGAAAAAAAATGCTATTATATTTTTATATAGGAATATTAGTAAAATAAGCCCTCTATATTGTAACAAAACAACTAAACCTTTAAATTTAGGAGCCAATGACCTTGTGATCAAGTAGCATGTAGTGACTTTCTCAAGTGGAAGGTCATGAGATTGAGCTTTAGTGGAAATAATATTGACTCTTTGTACTTCAACAGGTTGAAAAAATATAGATAACATATACTACAATGTAATAGAGAGTTAATAGTATTCAAAAAAAAAAAACCTTTAAACTTAGGGTGTGTTTGGAAACCCGAAAAATGACTTCTGAAAAATGAGTCATTTTCTAGAAAATATTTTTCATTTCGGTATTGGTTGCATTTCAGAAAAATAGTATGTTTTGTTATTTTTCAGAAAATGAGAATAATTATATTTTTAAAAAATCATTGTTATTTATAAAAAAACAATTTTAAAAAAATAACAATAATTTCATATATTAAAAGAAAAAAGTTTTAGAAGCCGGAACCATATCACCAATTAATATGTTCTGGTTCAGAAACCAGACCAGATTAATTAACTGGTTTTCGTTGGGAACCAGATTTCTGGTTCTTGATAGAAACCACTGAAAGAGATGCAAAAGATGGAGAAAGTTGCAGCTAACCCCTGAAAAATGACTTCCCAAAAAAAAATTCATTTTCAGAAAATTGGCCTTGTTTTCCCTTTGTCGAGAAATCAATTTCCATTAACTTTAAAATTTCTTCCTTGCTAAATACTAGAAACTCGAAAATTAATTTACAGAAATCATTTTTTTGAGTTTCCGGACACACCATTGAAAGAGCTTCAATTAAATAGTCAAATTTATAAAAAATCATGCAATTACATAATTTTTTACCCTTTTATTGTCTGTTACGTTTTGATTACATAGATCATATTTGTATTGCTAGTTTGACATTATAATAGTATTAATATTATTTAAAAAATATTTATAAATCAGATTTGAAAACACGTTCACAATATCTTCATTTGGTCACCACCCCTTCGTCGCCGCACTAGACGTCCCTGCCTCACTAACTCTAGCAACGTTAACATAACGAGAGCATCATTGCTGTTTCACTAATAGTTGGAAAACCTATTGCGAAATGGTTCCTCAACTATTGCGAAATTATCAATTTGGCCCTCAATAATTTTTCGTGCTCAATTAAGTTCCTCGATTTTGAAAATTTTAACCAATTTGGTCCTATAGCAAAATTACCAATTTGGTCCCCGATTTTAACCGCAAAATAAACGGAGGACCAAATTGGTTAAAATTTTCAAAGTCGAGAGACTTAATTGGGCACGAAAAATTATTATGGACCAAATTGGTAATTTCGCAATAGTCGAGGGACCATTTCGGTAATAAACTCTTATTTTTTTTAAAACAATTTTATATTATTTGATATATAAGGATAGATGTTACTACATTTTATGTTTATTAACTACTTATTATTTCAAATTTTAAATCCAATATGAATTTCATTTATTCTAAAATTCAAATTATATTTTAATTCAAATTTTAATTTACTCCATACTTTTAAGTCACTTAAAAAAAATTTGTATCCTCTAAAACTAAATTGCTCGATAAAATTTAATAATGGGATAATGGACTCATATTAGTCCAACTATATAGATTATTACAGTCCAATTAAAATATTTTAGTTCGATCTAAATGTATTATAATTTAACCTCTAGACCTGAACAAAGTTGATTGAGTAAGTTCACAAGTTGCGACCCATGAGAATTATTCTAGGAGCTACGTGACTTCGACTTAGCTTCAAGGACCCGACCAGAGTGTGAGCATAAATATAATATAAACATAAACGTGCAGTCCAACTATAAGCTTAGGCTTTTAGTTGGATGGAGCACATGATTTAATTTGGTATCAGAGCTAAAAAAGACTATGGTCTACGTGAGCTTTTAGTTGGATGGAGCACATGATTCAATTAGGAGTATCTAGTAGGGACATTGCAAAATAAATAATGAATAGCACTAAAATCCAAACACATTAACTCTACTTACTATTATAATTTTAAATTTGTACTCCCGTTTCATGAAATTACAGCAAAAATTTCTTGGCAAGGAATATAAACATTAATATTTTCATCATTTTCCCTTCAAATGAATTATATATCATCACATTAAAGAACTAATAATAAACATACTATAACCTACTACTCCCATTAGTATTTTTATATGTAAAAATGATAAGATATGTCAGGACACATATCAACTGATTAATCAATTCAAAATAAGTTTTAGACTTTATTTTGCTAGCAGTCGCATGGTGCAGTGTTCAAATCTTATCAAAGAAAGAATAATAATAATAATAATAATAATAATAATAATAATAATAATAATAATAATAATAAGTGATATGAATTTGGCCTATCCAGGATAAGAGCAGTGATGGGTCCTTAAATTTGAGGTTCAAACTTATAAAAAATGATAAGATTTCGTAATAAATCGTACTTCATAATTTTTATTTTTTCTTAAAATCAAAATAATTAAATTTGAATATATTTTTAAAACTTTTAATAAAAACATATATAAACACTTGAAAATTTTAAATAACTAAAAATAAAATATTTAAAAATTATAGGTAACTAAATAGTGTCTAACTAACTCTAAAAGATATGCTTTCAAAAAAAAAAAAAAAAAAAAAAAACTAAAAGATATGGAAATATCATAGGCAATATAATAATTTCAGTAGATTGGGCAATGGGCATGGATGAGAAATTTAGTTGTTTATATTTAATTTTGTCTAAAGTTGGTGGACAATATAATAATGAAGTTACTTCTAAAGTTTCTGAAATTATTCCAACTGCATATGTAGCCATCATTATATTATTTATCATAAAGACCAATAAAAAGAATAAAAAAAATTACAAAATAAATGAGTTGCTACTACGTGTCATGAGGTACAACGTTAAAGACGCATAAATATGTGAAGAGTTTGGGCGTCGCCGTTCATCTGGCTAACGGCCAAAGCCTTCAAATCGGAATCTACCCTACTAAATTACCAACCAATTGTTATATGGTTAAACTAGTGTCTCTGAAAAAATGAAACTGAAAAACAGAGCAATATTGTCAAATGAAATTAAAGTGTAACTAAAATGATATTTTTCATAGACCACATTAGTATATGGACCGTGGTCCACCGTAAAATTTGCCACTAAATGACAGCTTAGTAGGTAACTTTGTGGTAATTACAGTTATAGTCGAGGAATCGTATTTTTTCATTTTGAGCGATGAGGGAAGCCTATCGTTACTATTTTAGGCTATTTACTGACTACTGGGTAATTAAATCATGTCTTGTCCCTAGCTGATAAATTAAAAGATCACAAGAAGGTAAGCCAACTTAGGTTTTCGATAGATGAACAACTTAAACAAAGAATGCTGATAACCTGACCAACTTGGCAGCGTTGTCTCTTTTGATTTTATATTTCAAATATATAAATTTTATTCTTGACTTTTTTGAATTTGTTATCTTTAATTTTACTCGATCAAATATCAAATTTGGTACTAAATTCTGTTTTTGAACGACTAAGAAATGGGGATGATAATGGGTCGGGAGTGAGATGGGGAGAGCTACATACATCACTCGACCCACTTTATATTTTCTCCACATACACCTACCCATGAATCGCATTAGGTCGACTTTTTATAAATCACCCTCAACCCACCAAGTGCGGATGCCCACTATGGGTATTCACTACATATTTTCTTATTAAAATAATATTTAAATTACTTACACATAGTAAAATAATAAGATTCACTAGTTATATTAAAATATAAAATAAAATAAATATTTAAATATAATAACTAAATTGTTAATTAGTTTAGAATTAAAAATAGTAAAAAAAGTTACTAAGAGTTCTAGAAATTTTTATAATTAACTACATACCAATACTTATTTTACTATATATATATATATATATATATATATATATATATATATATGCAATTGTTCAGGTGAGTCAACTCCTTCCCATGAGTCCGTGTGGTCCGTGTGGACAGATCTAGGCCATTAAAAACTAGAGATAAATGGTCTATAAAACTTAATTAACAACAATTACACAACTGTGCAACTAGTCAATTGTTCATCTGTGCAAATGTGCACTTCACTAAACAAAAAAAAAAAAAAAAAAAAAAAAGGAAAATCTAAATCATTGATCCCTAACTTTTAATGGCTCAGATCTTTCCAGACGAACTCATGGAGTCCTGGGAAATGGTGTACTCATTTGATCATGAGTCTCTCTATATACGTACATACATACATACATACATATAGGGTCATGAGGGGTTCTAGGCGGGTTTTGTACATAAAACTTGAATCCAACCCACCCTACTGCAGGTTTAATTTTTTAAGACCCACCCAACCCACCACCTACTATCACCCAAATATTAATCTATACAGGATGAATTCAGGTGAATATCTGCGAGGTACTAAGAAAGGTAAATTTTAAAAGTCAAATATCAAATATAATAATTATAAGGGAAAAGGGTCAAATAGACCCATAAACTTTGCCAAAGACCTTGTAGTCTAGTGGCATTCGGTGTCCCAGTTAATACTCCCACATGGATGATGGGAGTGGGTTCGAGACGACTTAGTGGAGGCAACTGTTGACTCTTTGTGCTTCATTAGGTTGAGAAAGTAGCTATGAACAGATACTCTGAGTCGGTAGTACTCAAAAAAGAGAAAGTAGCTATGAACAGATACTCTGAGTCGGTAGTACTCAAAAAAGAGAAAGTAGCTATGAACAGATACTCTGAGTCAGTAGTACTCAAAAAAAAAAAAAAAAAAAAAAAAAAAAAAAAAAGACCCATGAACTTTACTCAAAAATGCAATTAGGCCCTTGAACTTTAACAAAGTGCAATTAAACACTCGAACTTATTTTGGAGCATATAAACCCAATAGCCGGTTATTCACATGGAATAACCGATCATTTAAAATTCCGGTGATATTCCGACAAATAAAAAATTATGGTGACAATAAAAAATAATAAACCAAGTCTTCTCAATCCGAGAAGACAACTGGCCAATCGTCTTATCGACTTCTCCAGTGGAGAATTTAAGGCTAATGGAGAAACCAGAGGTCGCCCTATCCATATATCATCTTCTCAAGGAGAAGATGATCAGACGTCGTCTTTTCCTGGAGAAGACGATTGGAAATTATATTTTCGATAGATTGTTTTTACCCGTGGTCAACGGTGATTAGCGGCGATCAACGTCAATAATTTATCGATAACTATCATATTTATTTGACTTAAAATGACAAGTTTCAGTGTTTAATTGCACTTTTTAAAGTTCAAGGTCCTAATTACACTTTTGAGTAAAGTTCAAGGGTCTATTTGACCCTCTTCCCTAATTTTAAAATTGATTACCAAAAGTTAGAAAAAAAAAAAAAAGATAAGGTATTAAAATTGAATTTAACTCTAAAAGGACGTTTGGTTCAAATCATATAACATAATCAAAATAATAATGGCATAGTTATGCTACATAACCGTATTTGGTCCTAGGATAATCTACAATAGTATGACATTACTGCCAAAGTAATATGATTTTTCATATATATTTACTCTTTAAAAATTAAAAAAACAAAAAAGAAAAAAGAAAGAAAAAGAAAGAAAGAAAAACACACACAAACTGAACAAATTTCTAGTAATATGCACCAAGGTAATACACAAACTGAACAAATTTTGTGTAGGAGTTGGAGTTACACAAAATTTAATATATGTGTCTACTGTCTACATGCACGCATGCGTACATACATACATACATGGATGACAGTATACTAAAAATTTTGCTCTCAACGGCTCTAGGGTTTCGCGCTATTTTTGGTTAGTTTTTCCGCGGCGGGGCTGGGCTCGGCAATGGAAGTCGAGGCGGTGCCTCCGCCGGTCACGGGCGGAGGTTCAGCCGAGGGTTTCGATGGTGGTGCCAGGACAGTGAAGAGGTTTAAACACCTCAAGCAGTCGTTTATGGAGGTTTCGGCGGACGGTCCTTCTTTTGAGATGGAGGTTCCAGTTCGACAGGAAGAAATGAACTGGTTCGAAGAGGACATCCTCGTTGCTGACAAGGAGGATGAATCCAGTGAGATTGATGATGGTATTCGAGTGGTGAGGTTCTCCAAGAAGGTGAGAGAAGATCTCATTAAGCCTTGGAAGAATGCTTTGTTGGTAAAATACTTGGGGAAGCCGGTGGCTTTCTCCCTATTCCAACAACGCATGCTTCGTTTATGGAATCCGGCAGGCAAAACGGAATTTATTGATGTGGGCTCGGGTTGGTTCATACTCAGATTCCAACTTCAATCGGATTGCATGCATGTGCTTGTGGATGGTCCATGGAAGCTCTTTGATCAGTATGTTGTCGCCCAGAGGTGGAAACCAAAATTTGACGCCTCCATGGCGAAGGTGGAACGAATGGCGGTCTGGGTCCGTGTTCTGGGCCTCCCCATCGAATACTTCCGCGAGGATGCAATCAAGGAGATCTTGGCTACGGTGGGAACGCCTCTGAAGCTAGACATGACTACGGCAGGCATTCAAAGAGGTAAATTTGCGAGAGGTGCGGTCGAGATTGATCTAACTAAACCTCTAGTGGGTGTAGTGATGGTTGACGATCTTCCCCGGAAGGTTGAGTTTGAAGGGCTTCATACTATATGCTTTGATTGTGGGGAGGTTGGCCATCGTTCGGGATCATGCCCGAAAAACCGTAGTGAAGCCAAAATGGCTCGGGGAACTTCGCAGGAGGAAGGATTGGCAGAGAATATGCATGTGGAAGAACAGCGGACACCTACCCCCATGCGAAATATGGTGCATGGATGATCGTGAATAATAAAGCGAAAGGTTCGGCCAAGGTAGCGGCAAAATCTAAAGGCAAATCAAAGGAAGAAGTCAAGACAAAGGTTAACAAATCATCTGAGGGCGCAAGAGCTGCCCAAACAACAGCCGGGAGTGGGGGTGCGAGAGGCGGGATCGACAATGCTAGTCGATCGGGGCATCCAGTACACAGGGCTGAAAAACACTCAGGTAAGTCGAAACAAGTGGATGAGATTCCTGTTTTCAATGCTTTCTCTTATTTGCAGGACTTGGAAGGACTGCAAGACACACCTATTGCGCTTGATGAGGGAACTTTGACAAAAGGTGCTCCCAAACACAAAAATCAGCGTAAGAATGGCAAGGGTAAAAAACAGTCGGCTACGGCACCAAGGGCGACCCAAAACCATGCGGGATCTCTCGACAAGGGAGGCACGGTTTCGGGTCAACTCTTCATTTTTGGTAACTTCTTTGGCACTAATGTTAATGCAGGTGGTTACGCGGCTTCTTCTTCGAAGGGAAATTTCCAGATGGACAATCAGGCGACGCTTAAGGAAGGCGGTACTAATTCTTCCTTGCCGCGTCCGAATTCCCAATGATTTGTATCAGTTGGAATTGTAGAGGTGTGGGGAATCAAAAAAACGGTGAACCATGCCAGGCTTTTGATGCGAGACCAGGAGGTGGGGGCTATCTGCTTTCTCGAAACGAAAACTAAAGATGTCCATAAAATTAGGAAAATGGCTGAAAAGCTTGGTTTTGATAGGCATTTTGTGGTTGACCCGCTGGGGTTTGCTAGGGGACTTGCTCTTTTCTGGAGGCCTAGCATTTTTTATTTCAATATCGTCAGGTACACGATTAAAGCAATTCATGGAATTGTGGGAGGCTCGGGGATGACTCCGGTTAGATTTTCTTTTGCATATGTGAGGCCTAGTCCTTTGGCCAAAGATATGTTCTGGAGGGATTGTAAATCCTACGCTAATAATAACAACGGCCCCTGGATCATGATGGGGGACTTTAATGATATCACGGATGAGAGTGAGCAATGGGTTGGGCTGTTGTCAACATGAATAGGTGTGTTAACTTTGTTGAGGAGTTCAACGCCTGTGGGCTCCTTGAGGGGCTAGATTCTCCTGGTTCAGGCAGGAAGGTGGGCGTACAGTGCTTCGTAAAAAATTGGATCGAGTGTTCTGGAATCTGGAGGCCTAAATGCTTTTTCCAGAGGCTAAATCCACCATCCTCCCGAGGACCCACTCGGACCATCATCCCCTCAAATTCATTGGAATGGCGGGAAGACCTCCCCGTAAAGAAAATAGACCCTTTCGCTTTGAAGGGGCTTGGCTAAGGTGGGAAGATTACAAGGTCTTTTGGGACAATATCTGGAATGATCCTAACTTGGACTTAGTTGGTACGGTCGATGAGGTGACAACCCAGAGTAAAGTGTGGAACCAGGAGGTGTTTGGTAACATTTTCAAAAGAAAGGCGAATTTACAAGCTAGGATCAAGGGGATCCAAGAGTCTGCTTATTATCCTTCTTCGAGAGGCCTACACATGTTGGAAAAGAGGTTAATCGCTAAGTTGAATCAAGTCTTAGAAGAAGAGGAACTCCTTTGGTTCCAAAAATCAAGAAGGTTGTGGATCCAAGATGGTGATAGGAACACTGCCTTTTATCATAAGTCTACTCTCATTAGACGGAACCGGGCTAGAATTAGAATGCTCAAAATCAATGGTGAGTGGAATTCTGATTTTAAGACCATCTCAGAACATGTTTCTAACTTCTTCATTGATTTGTTTAACAGGAGGATCCCGGAGCATGATGGTCTTGACCTTACGTATGATGGTCCTAGAATTAATCAGAACCAAGCAAGGGCTCTCTATCGGTGGTGGGCCCTGATGAAGTGAAGAACACGGTAATGGGAATGAAGAAGTTTGGGAGCCCGGGCCCGGATGGGATCCAAGCGGTGTTCTACCAAACCTTTTGGGAAGGGGTGAAAGTTCGGCTCACCTCCTTTGTCAATGAGGCCGTAGCTACAGGAAGGGTTCCACTTAAGCTCCTGGAGGCTTTCATCACCCTCATACCCAAAAAGAATAGCCCGGAATCTGCAGCTGACTTCAGACCAATCACACTTCTAAATGTCAGCTTCAAAATCATCTCGAAGGTCATCGTTAACAGGATGAGACCGATCATGAAGAAGCTCATTGGTCCTTTCCAAAACAATTTTCTCCCGGGAAGGTCCACAATGGATAATATCATCCTTACTCAGGAAATCATCCACCCCATGCGGCATAAAAAAAGGGAAGAAAGGATCTATGGCTATCAAGATTGATCTCCATAAAGCTTACGACAGTATCAACTGGGACTTTCTAGAGGCGACTCTAGTTGACTTCGGTTTTCCACCGCAAATTATTAATTTGGTTATGTTCTCTCTCAAGGAAAGCTCCATCTCCTTGCTTTGGAATGGGGATAAACTTGCTCCCTTTCATCCTGGTCGTGGTCTTAGTCAGGGCGACCCTCGGGCTCCTTATCTTTTCATCCTAGTCATGGAAAAGCTTTCGTGAGCAATCCAGTCCGAGGTTAAGAGTAGGAACTGGAAGCCTATCAAGATTTCTAGAGGTGGAACTGGCGTCTCTCATTTATTCTTTGCACATGATTTAATGCTTTTTGCTGAAGCTTCCCAAACTCAGGGTCAGGTCATCATGGATTGCCTAGACGATTTTTCAAAAAAATCAGGTTTGAACATTAATGTGAATAAATCCTCTATTTTTTGTAGTCCTAACACCAATGCAGGGACTAAAACAGAATTGAAGAGATGCATGGGCATTCTAATCTCAGACAATTTAGGGAACTATCTTGGGGTTCCTATCCTTCAACAGCGAGTATCGAAAAAGACCTTTGGATATATCCTGGAAGGCATGAAGAAGAAGCTAGCAAATTGGAAGGCAGAGACTCTCAGCCTTGCGGGACGCAGGGTGCTTGTCTAATATGTGTTGGCAACTTTACCGGTCTACTCTATGCAAGTCTTTAAACTCCCGAAGGGGGTCTGCAACGACGTTGACAAAATCTGTAGGAGCTTTCTTTGGGGTGACAGAGAAGCCTAAAACAAGATACATCTGGTTGGGTGGAATGAGGTCTGTAAGCCCAAAAATGCATGAGGCCTAGGGCTTAGGAAGTGTGCTGATTTTAATGAGGCACTACTGACGAAATTGGCTTGGCAAATGAACACTAGTGAAGATCAACTCTGGGTCCGTATTATGAAGGAAAAATACGTCAAAGATGGGAACTTCTTCACGGCTTCAATTCCTCAACAATCGTCTTGGGGTTGGAGAAGCATTCTGAGCGGTCGATCTACCATAGAGTTAGGTTCAGCCTGGAGGGTGGGTTCCGGAGACTCCTTCAACTTTTGGTCTGATTGGTGGGTTGGAGACAAACCTCTGGGTCTGATTGATACAGTGACTATTCCAGACGAGTTAGCTCACGCTAAGGTAAGCGACTATATTCTCCCTAACCGTTCTTGGGACTTTGACAACCTGCAGATCATTCTCCCTCGTGAAGATGTCAACAAAATCAGGTCCATTCCCATTCCTCTTGACGCTGGTGTTTCAGATACTCTCTACTGGCCGAGAGCTCCTGGAGGTATGTTTTCTGTTCGTGATGCCTACAGGTACTTTACAGTTTCAGATGACACGGAGGAGGTGGACTGGGTGTGGCAGACAAAAATCATCGAGAAGTGCCGAATGTTTTTTTGGTTGGCGGTGAAAGACAAATTGCTAACCAACCAGGTAAGAACACGGAGACGGCTAACCGATGATAGCAGTTGCATGACGTGTGGCAATATGAACGAAAGTATCGATCACATTCTCATGCACTGTGACTTCGCACAAGCTTGCTGGAGAAGGACTCACACCCCGACGTTGTTTACTTGTGGTCCCGCGACTCTGTTCAGGAAGTGGCTCAAGCGAAATTGCTCCACTGATGATACGATGAATGGCATTCCACGGTGTCTGACTTTCTCTTACACGTGCTGGGAATTATGGAAAGCTCGCAATAAGAGAGTATTCGATCGTGTTACTGCTACGCCGAAGGACATCGTTCACAAGGCTGAGTCAATGGCAAGGGAATCTTTCCTCATTGGCTATCGTAAGAAACCAGAACCGAGAGGGAGGTTGGATTGGGTTTTTTTGGTCTCATCCGAGCATGGGGTGGATAAAGATCAACACCGATGGTGCCCTTAGGAGAAGTACCAGCCTCGCAAGTGCAAGAGGTTTGGCGCATGATCACTCTCGGGATTGGTTATTTGGGTTCATTACTAAAATTGGTGTTACTACTAGCTTTGCCGCGGAGTTGTGGGGCCTAAGGAAGGGTCTACAGTTAGCTAAAGCTAAGGGTTTCAGGGGAGTGGTTCTAGACCTGTACTCAGAATCTGTTGTCTCCCTTTTGAAGGGTGAACGGGATGATCACGGGTGTTCCTCGACGCTGGTTAAGGATTGCCAGTTCCTTTTGGAAGGATTTGAGCAGTTGTCCCTTCAACATATTCTTAGAGAAGGGAATAAATGTGCGGATCATCTAGCGAACTTGGGACAAACTGGAGTATGGGGCACGGTTGTTTTGGATGAGCCTCCCACCAGCTTGGACGTGCTTTTTGCGGCAGACGCAGCTGGGGCTAGTACCATTAGAGTCTGGTAGCTTTTTATCTCCTGTCTTTGACGGGCCTTTCCCACCAAAAAAAAAAAACCAAGGTAATTTTTTAGGAGGTACGGAGTAATTAATTTTATAATTTAAGATTAAACAATTTGTGAATTAGACGCCCTTTACGGGCGTTTTGTTAACAAGAAGGGAATCAAGGGAAAATGTAATTGCAATTCAATGGGAGGAATAGTATGAGAATTTAAATTTTTGTGTTTGGTTTATATGATTAGAATTATTGAGAATTTTAATTTCAGTATTTGGTATCCTTGACAATTTGAAGGGATAAGTAGTATAAAGATAAAAATGCCCATATTATTATTGATCTTAATAACAAGTAAATTTGTGTCAAAGCTATAATGCAATGTAGTTAGTATTTGGACACTTTGAAAATAAACTTGTATCACTATAACATAATATTTAATATATAGCTCTCAAAATTTACTTAACTATTCAACATTAGTTTCATAACCTCACATCCAAGCTAGAGGCCTTGTGGTTAAGTGGCATAGCTATGGCCCTCTCAAGTGAGAGGTCATAAGTTTGATCCCTAGTGGGGGCGTTGGCTTGTGTTGTGTTTCATTAGGTTGAGAAAGTATGTATGAAAAAAATGTTATAGTTTTGTAATGCTTACATCCAAAACATAAAATGTTATAGTTTTGTAATGCTTACATCCAAAACACAGAGTCAATACTGCCATTTATTTAACCGCAAAGTCTTTGACATTAAAAGTTTTAATTATTTAAATGACTATGCAATCAAATTAGCATTCGAGATTAATTAATCAATCTTTGAGTGTCAAGACCTTTTGATCTAGTGGCACCTGATTGTACTCCCATATAGAAGGGGGTGGATTCGAGTTTCAGTAGATGCGATATTAACTTTTGCATTTCAGCAGGTCGAGAATTGAAAGTAATTATAAACATTGAGTGTGAGTAGGAAAGCAGTTAATGGTCATTCATTCAAAAGTTTTTTTATTAAATAATTAATTCTAACCATCTTCTTAAACACTTTCTCAACCGCACCATTTATAAAATAAGAGCCTCAAATTAATTCATAATGTGAACTTTAATTTGTCAACTACTTTTTTTTTGGTGACAAAAGAAAAAATTGTCATTAATATTATTTGAGTATACTAGATTATTAGATAAACTCTATTTCTTTGTAATAATTCATAAATCATACAAGAAAGATAAACCATACTAAAAAGATTTTGTGCCACAGACTCAACTAATAAATTGTTAATAATAATTGCGTAACTCTTTAATACAAAAATTATAATTTCTTCACTCGCGGACCACTTTGGGGATTGTCAACTACTCTATTGGCGATTGTTGTCTGGATTCATTGTCTCTAACGATGGAAATCACAAATTACTAAGTAACAAAATTTGGTACGTAGATGTATGAGCACATAAAATGCAATATATAAAACAACTATTTATGTTATATATATAAATACAAGATATTTCTTCTTCTAATGTATGTGGCCACGTTTGTATAGGTGGGGCGAAGTTGGAAGAGCAATTGGGACATTAATTTCTCTCCCACGCTCTTACGTAGTCTTATCAAACGTAAAGTTGGCCTTCTGATATATATATATATATATATATATATATATATATATATATATATATATATATATATATATATATATATATATTAACGATAAAAAACTAAACACACCACTTTATCTCCTATGCTAATTTAATTGGGGACCAAAAGTAGAGGTTTTAACAATTGATGGATTGAGATCACTATATCATATAATTGTAGAATTACTAGTGATTTTTTTTTAAACATACATACTGTACTAGTATTCACATCTCATGAAATATGGCTAATCTAATTGAATTTGGATTGAATCTCGTTTAATGACAACCCCCCCCCCCCCCCAAATGAGGACATTAACGATAAAAAACTAAACACACCACTTTATCTCCTATGCTAATTTAATTGGGGACCAAAAGTAGAGGTTTTAACAATTGATGGATTGAGATCACTATATCATATAATTGTAGAATTACTAGTGATTTTTTTTTAAACATACATACTGTACTAGTATTCACATCTCATGAAATATGGCTAATCTAATTGAATTTGGATTGAATCTCGTTTAATGACAACCCCCCCCCCCCCCCAAATGAGGACATTAACGATAAAAAACTAAACACACCACTTTATCTCCTATGCTAATTTAATTGGGGACCAAAAGTAGAGGTTTTAACAATTGATGGATTGAGATCACTATATCATATAATTGTAGAATTACTAGTGATTTTTTTTTAAACATACATACTGTACTAGTATTCACATCTCATGAAATATGGCTAATCTAATTGAATTTGGATTGAATCTCGTTTAATGACAACCCCCCCCCCCCCCCAAATGAGGAC
>NC_044916.1:13322451-13336984 GCF_003576645.1 Ipomoea triloba | reverse complement strand
ATATATATATATATATATATATATATATATATATATATATATATATATATAAACTTATAACTTAAAAATGGCAAAGAAACTTAAGAAATACTGGACTAGAAAAAGAATAATTAGTCACAAAAGACTAGGCTAGTATCGAATCTCTCCAGAAGGCAGTGTGGGAGCAACCTCTCAAAATCAGGGAACTTGTTGTATGCAGTGAACAAAAATCTAGCATTTATATTTAGTTGAGTTACCATAGCTCACCTCTCCACAATCTTGTCAAGTCAGGATGTGGGGCACGTATGAAAATATGGAATGGACAATTTTACCTTTTTTTCCAGAAGAAAAAGAAAAAAAAAAAGTTTGAATCAAAGTTGGGGCTCCATCAAAAGCATGCAATTAATACATTAATTTCATGCATGGTAGCTAGCTCCTCAAATTGATGCCATCTTTCAATTTTCTCTCTCTTATACAATTACAATTTACAACGTCCTCATCTATCTGCAGCTAGCTATACCCTCCACCTCTCCCCCCATAATTTAATTAACCTATCTATCTAATTTAATTTATACCACTCACTCCCCCAACTCTCTCCAACTCCAATTCAATTCAATGCCTCTCTATATATAATTCCCCTTAGCTTCAATTCCCTCTCCACCATTCCCATCAATCTCCTCCTTCTCTCCTAGTGGCGCCACCGCTTTCTTCCACCACTACCTAATTAATCAAGGTGCAAATTAAATTCCTCAAGAAAATCATCTTTTTTCTTTATAAATGAATTTTTTTTCTTAATATATATATATATTGATTCTCTTAGTTTTAATTTAATTTGTAGATCGAGTGATCATCATGAGCTGGAAGAATGCAAGCGGCGCGGCTCCAAAGCTTGAGCTGAAGCTGAACTTGTCGCCGCCGAGGGAGTCGTCGCCGAGCCGGCGGCGGTCGGTGTCGACGTCGCCGCCCAGCTCTTGCATGTCGTCGGAGAGCCAGGACGACGACGGCGGCAGCGCGGAGGAGGCGACGTCGATGGTGCTGGTGGGGTGTCCGCGCTGCCTCATGTACGTCATGCTTGCGCAAGCCAAGCCGAATAAGTGCCCTATGTGCCACACTTCCGTTTTGCTTGATGTCCTCTTTGACCACACCAAGAATGCCAGGACTTGATCAACAATATATATATAATAATAATAATAATAATATAATAATCCTTCATATTAGGATCCAGTTTTCTTCCTTTCCTTTTTCGAATTTTTAGGATTTCTGTTAGAGCATCATATCAATGGTTTTTGTATTAAGAGTAATTTTTAGGATTTCTGTTAGAGCATCATATCAATGTTTTTTGTATTAAGAGTAATTTTTAGGATTTCTGTTAGAGCATCATATCAATGTTTTTTGTATTAAGAGTAATTTTTAGGATTTCTGTTAGAGCATCGTATCAATGTTTTTTGTATTGAGTGTAACTCTGTATCAGGTATACCATGTCTGGTTGTATTAGGTACAAAAGACATGGATTAGCTTAAAATTTTCTTGCTCTGATCTTAATTAACTATTTTACCATTTGTACCAAGCACTACTAGCTATATAGTCATTTATAACTTTAAGTTAAAATGTCATCTATTCGATTTACAGTTCACAAAAGAGAAATTTAGGATTGAAAAAGAAAATGGAGCATGGATAACACATACATATTTTATGTTTTTTTTTTTTTCATTAGTAATTGATTATGGCCCAGTTTGGTAAATGGTTGTTGACTGATTGGGTTGGCTGTTTGGGTTAAAAGGTATGATTTGTTAATAACATTGGCTGATTGTAAAAAGTTGTTTGATAGATTAGCTGTTAGCTAGCTTGTTTGGTATAATTTTTTTTTCTCAAAAAGCTAATTGAAAAGGCCTTTTAAATTTTAGTATTTTAGAGTTACAAAAATCTTATTAACCAAATAACTAATAGTGATCAAATAAGTCAAAATTGACTGATAGGCTGATTATTTACCAAAGAAGGCCTATGGTAATTTAGTTTTGTCTCTGTTACGTAGGTAGGGGAAGTAGCTAGGCAATCGTAAAGCTGTGGGTTTAAGGTAAGATGTTCCATCTCAGCAGAAAGCAATGTAAATGGACGGCCGCCTAGAAATGCCCAAATTAAATAATACTCCGTATAAATTAAATTTTCTGGCATTTCTGCACCGGCCTTCACCTTTCAATGATGTCAAGAGATTTGTACTAGCTAGCCTCAGCTCCCATGCAGCAAGAAAAATGGCAAACTATATATTATTATCCAAAAAAAAGTGAAACGAATTCGCAAATTATAACTTAGACCAGGTCCACCTTGCATGGAGAATCATAATTCATAAATATAAACTTTAATACCCACAAAACATTTACTTTAATTTATAGTAGATTCATAATGTTATTTCTATATATTCATAAAAACAAAGCTTAATATATATAAACATTACGCTACAACTGCATACATCTTTTAAAAAATTTATCATGTACTATATTCATAATATTTGTTTTATATGATCATAAATTTAAACCTTAATTTAATTTTTTTTAAGTATCAATGACTCTATTACAATGTAGTAGTATTGGTCTATACATACATTAATTTCTCAACCTTAATTTAATTACATACACACAAAGCTGTAGTTACATCATATCTATTTTCATTCAATCTGTTGTTGATTCATAATATTCCTTTTACGTGTCCATAAAAATAAAGTTTAATATACATAAATATTACATACACTAAAGTAATGACTTTATAAACCTATAAATTAATTTTAAAAAAATTTAAAAGATATCAATATAATTGTCATTTAAAATATTTTAATTTTAGAATTTGTAGTGATATATTTTTTATACATTAAATTTATTTGCACAAAAAAAAAAAAGTTTAAGTTGAAAATTAAATTGTGGGAAAACATATAAATGTCTTGAGTTCATGTTATTACATGCACCTTGTTCCATAATATAACATTGAAATGACAACAATTATACTATGGACTCGGATCTACCTTGCAAGGCAAATTTGTGTCTATTTATATACTGAATGTTCACAATTTAAATTGTAAACATTTAGTAATAAATTGTGAATATTCAATATATAAATGGTAAACATTCAGTATGTAAATGATGTATTTTAAACTTGGGTTTACAGAATAATTTGCTGGAATGATAGGACGCTTATTGTAAGAAGCTTTGCGAACATATACTTGTATATTTTTTTTAGAGAATATATACGGTACCGATCGCCAATGATTCTTGTTGTAAGAAGCTTTGGAAGAATAGGTTGTAGTAAGTAATATCGTAAATCGGTACAAATTAAAAGCCTTATTAATTTAATTTACTTTTAAACTAGTGTTCGCGATGCACGGAATGAATTTGTTATAATATTTTAAGACTATTTGGATTGATATATAATTATATAAATTATAACATCAAATATTATATAGTGCAATTGAAAAGATTGTTTGGATTGATTATGTTTTATAATGTTATTCTTGCATAAATTTGAGCAAATAATTGTTGAATTAATAGTTAATGTGTAGATGTAAGCATCTAGTGCTAAAACTTTGGTTCCTTCATGTGTCCCATTAACTATTCTAGCTTCGACAATGTGATCTGCCAATCTTGTGACGATGAGACGTGTACCGTTGTAAAGATCAAGAGGGTGGTCTATATTCCACAATAACATATATAACAAGTGCGTCAACCTTTAATGTTAATGAATAACTAGGGAGTTCAGACAACCTCAAACTATTTAGAAATTCAAGAGTGTGTACTTTTGATAGATTTTCACCATCTGATTCTGCCTTATACAAAGAGTCACAACTTAAATATGTTTTTCCATCTATAGTGTTCATGTCACACATGTACTGATTAATTTGATAATAAAATCAAATAAGTACATAATAATTAAAAATTAATTGGAGTAAATCCATAATTTTAAGAAAATTAAAAATTATATTTTATTTAAATAAAATAGTTATGTACGCTATTAAGATAACAAATTTGCTTACAATTAAACCCAATGGGGTAGCTCAAGTTGCAAATAAGCTCACTTTATGGGAAAGAATTTCGGGAGAGCTTGGGTTTGATTCCCTCCGAGCGGGAAGTTGTTTTATTCGATAGTTTAAACTCGATCTCATGACCTCCTAGGACCTATATCGAAGAATCACTACATGTCATTTGAGTACAAGGTGGTTTGGCAGTTGCTTTGTATCTCGTTTGCATGTATTCTATTTTTCTGTCACTAAATTCCGTGCTACCTAAACGTACAACATCTTTACATAGCGCATATGCAAGAAATTTTCAATATATAATTAAATGCTGTACACGAAACGGGTAGTTCGAATTTAAGTAATGCGTACTGGATGCTTTTTATTTATGTATTTATTTTGACTAAAGCCAAATGTTGTTTTATAACGTTTTTATGAAGTTATTTGTAATTTTGGACCCCCACCCACAAAAATTCATCTGGCCCACCGTATTCTGAATGGGTGAATTATATCATGTACCATGATCCGTTTTATATCGCACGTCATGATTTATTATTATAATATTATATGTTCATTATTATAATGATGTATTATAACAATATTGTAAGTTCATTAAAATTACATTAATTTATAGAATACATACTACCTTATAAAAATAAGGAATAAGGTTCAAATTGGCCACTGAACGTAACTTGAAAGTGCAATTCGGCCACTGAACGAAAAAAATGTTCAATTAGGCCATTGAACACTCCAAATACATGCAATTTCACCTGATAGCAGGTTACCTTCCTTTTCATCAGGTTGCCTGCTTACATTGATGGTGAGTTGACATTTTAAAATATTTTTTAATAATAAACTTTAAAATTAAAAATTAAAAATTAATAAAAAATATTTAAAAATTAATTAAAATATTAAAAACTATTAATATTAAAAAATATTAAAAAATTAATATTAAAAATATAAAAAATTAATATTTTTTAATTTTTAATTTTTAATTTTAATATTTATTAAATAATAAACTTTAAAAATTAATTAAAAATATTAATATTAAAAAAATTAAAAACTAATATTAAAAATATTAAAAATTAATATTTTTAAAATTTTTAATTTTTAATTTTTTGTATTTATAAATTATTTTAAAATGCCACATCACCATCCATGTATGCAGGCAAGCTGATGAAATGGAAGGTAACCTACTATCAGGTGAAATTGCATGCATTTGGAGTGTTCAGTGGCCTAATTGCACATTTTTTTCGTTCAGTGACTTAATTACACTTTCAGGTTACGTTCAGTGGTTATTTTGAATCTTATTCCTAAAAATAATAAGTGTTTCAAAAACAAATGACATCAATTTGCATAGAGCAAATTTCATTTTTAGTCCTCGACTATTGTGGCATTGTCACATTTAGTCCTATTCTTTTAATTTTGCTATATTACATCCCCACTTTGAACAACCTTTGCTTTTAGTCCTCAACTATTGTGATATTATCATATTTAGTCCTACTCTTTTAATTTTGTCATATTACATCCATGATTTTGAGAAACTTTCACTTTTATTCCCCGACTATTATGACATTTTCACATTTAGTCATATTTTTTTTTTTAATTTTGACATATTATATCTATGACTTTCATTTGATTATAACCATTAATATTTCGTTAAAAACTTCATTATTTTACTGTTAGAATTTGACAAGTAACAAAGGAAAAAATCCTTTGTCAAAGAAAAATTTCATTATTTTACCGTTAAAATTGACAAATAACAAAGGAAAAATCCTTTGTTAAAACAACAACAACTACTACTACAAACAACAACAACAACAACAACAACAACAACAATACTAATAATAATAATAATAATAATAATAATAATAATAATAGGAAAGAATTGTAATTCGGTGGAATTGTAATTCAATGAATAAAGTAGGAATTAAAATTACAGTGTTTGATATGTAGGAATATCCTTATGTAGTAGTAGTTGTAATTCCTTCAATAATAATAATAATAATAATAATAATAATAATTCTTTAAAAATAAAAATAATAATAATAATAATAATAATAATTTGTTTAAATTTAAAAAACAAAAGATAAAAGGTATGGGAGGAGGGGCAAAATTGTCTTTACACCAACACAATTGCCCCTTCTCTCTACCGAATTGCAATTCATGGGGGGTACCCCATGAATTGGAATTCATCATTTGGAAAGAATTGCAATTCCCTCCAACCAAACAGTGTAGTTTGTACTCAAAAAAAAAAAAATAACAGTGTAGTTTGAGAATTCACTGAATTGCAATTCCTCCTAAACTACACTCATCCAAACATGCCGTTAAGGTGCGTCATTTTTAATATTAAAGGTGCGCTAATTCAACACTTAAGGTGCGTTAAGGTGCATTAGTTCAACAATGGTATGAGAAGAGTGAACCAATTCCATCAAACGTGTTTTTTTTTTTTAATTTTTCATTGATTTGAGCCATTGATCTAAATTTGATCAATGACTCAGATCTCACTTTCACCTGAGAGACTCTTCACATGTGAACCATCCCATATATATATATATATATATATATATATATATATAAATCTGTTCAAATGTGGTCGCGCCTTCTCGTGCGATCGGTGCGATTGACACCACTCAATGTTAAAAAATGCATCACTCAATGTTAGAAAACGCACCACAATGAAAATACACCAAAATGCCAAAAAACACATCACACACCCAAAATAATGCACCATAACTCCCCTGCCCCTAATGGTGCATTTCTTAACACTGTGTAGTGTATATTTACATACCTAGTGGTGTGTTTTTTAGTGATGCGTACTTAATGATGCATATTTGTGTGTTGCATTTTCTAACATGTATGTATATAACGTTAAAATAATTGGAGGATAGAGTAGAGGTAATTAACATGGAGGGAAAGCTAAAACATTTGTTATAATTGAAAAGTACGTACATTTAAAATGGAGAAATATGCATTCTATTTATAGTAGCTTTAAAACAACAAATTTCCCAAATAAATGTGGCATTAACCCCACTATCCCCATGTTCTAATCCATTATTCCATGATCTGATGACTTGTTTTAATTATAATATTATTATTATAACAGTTTTCAATTAAGATAAAGAATTTCTCAAGCACTTCTTTAGTAAATGATAATGGTATTAAGAAATTGGCTATTTTTCAATCGTGTTATGGTGTTATGGATGTCAAATATATTTAAACATTATGATAATTATGGCATGTAGGCCACTACAAACCAATGACTGGAAAATCATAAATTGATGTACCAAATGGGAGTAGAAGACTAGAAGTGCATGCCTGCATACGGAAGGAAATACAGGAGCAGCTATTTATGCCAATTTAAGACTTCAAGAGAGTAGTTCGCAGGGTCTTCACTTTTAAGTTATCTTAATCCATGCAATACTTTATTTTTTTTTAAAGTTAATCTTATTTTTATAATATCAAATTTATAATTTTTTTACTATTTTATTTACCTCACTACAATACTCTCTGACTTTTAAAAACGAATCCACTTTAATCCCATTAAAAACATAATTATTCTACAAACAAAAATAAAAAAAATATTTTTAAAAAAAAAAGTACAAAACAGCTTGTACGGGTTACTTGCAACCCATGTCACCATTAATATAAATAAATATGCTTTCCAAGGCTCCAATTTTAAAGATAAATTTAGCCTTAGGCCTCAGAATGTACTCTATTTTAAAGGGCCCCCATTCCAACCAAATTCAACTCCGATTTAAAGTTTTTCATAAATATTTCTGGATGGAGGAGCCATCAATTGTTATACGGTTCAATGTGTACCATGGTCCGAAAATAGTGTATTAGCTTTAAGTAAAGAAATGGTGACCGTTATATTTAACAAATTCCATATTTCTGGTATGTTCAGAACATAATGTAATTACAGTGTATATAAAATGAAACCGAATAATTTGTCTCACACATAATGTTTATATTATCAAATAAAATTGTATTTGAATTGAAATGATACTTTAGTTGTGTTGAAATAAAATTACAATATGTATAAAATAAAACTGAATAACATGTCTCACATATTGAGTGTATATTGTCAAATGAAACTGTAGTTGAATTGAAATGATACTTTAGTTGTGCTAAAATGAAACAAAAAGAAATTAAATAACAAGTCTAACATATTAAGTGTATATTGTCAAATGAAACTGTAGTTATATCAAAATGATATTTTAGTTGTGTTGTTATAAAACTACAGTGAACATAAAATGAAACCGAATAACAGTTTCATATATTTGAGTATATATTGTTAATGAAACTGTAATTGAATTAAAATTATAATTTAGTGGTGTTGTAATAAGGATACAGTGTGTATAAAATGAAATTCAATAACAAGTTTCACTGTAATAAAATTACTGTATGTAAAATGTCAAATGGAATTGTAGTTGAAACAAAATTAAATTTTAGTTATGCTGAAATGAAACTATAATGTATCTAAAATGAAATTGAATATGTTATATAAACATAATTAATTAAACGGAATGAGTAGCGATTAATACATATACATGCATTAATGTAATACCACTGACAAATGTTTATGGTATAGATTTATTTATTTATTATGGTAGAATAATAATCTATATCTATATAATAGTATATAAAAATATATTAGTTATAATTGTATGGAATTCTATTAATTATAATTGAATTCCATATATATTATATTCCAATACCTATTTGTTTACAATTTCATTTATTTATTACCAATTACCATTTATTACGATAATGGTGAAAACATATGAATGGTAATCAAATGAATTAACAATTATTACCAATTACCAATAATAGCTCTGCCTCTATCTTTTTATGGCTATAAATACAATAAGAAACCCAGCCAACCACCACCACCAATTTTATAGTTCTGTTGTTTTTCGTGTGTGAAAGCATCAATGTACATAGGAAGAACCACCATTCTCCATAAAAGTGTGACATATTTACTGTTTTTTTTACTGTTCTTATCTTCTTCTTCTTCTTTTTTTTTTTTTTTTTGGTTACATTCATTGCAGGTTCTTATATTTTGCAATCACAAGCGCGATGGTTAATTGTTGGTAGTTTCAATTGTCGAAAGATAAGCTAATTTGTCAAATAACTACAACTTTTATTCTAAGTATTAACTATTCTTTTTTAATTGATTTTTTTTTACTATTCTTTTATATTTGAAATCTTATATTTCCGGCTCTTTTGATTCTTTAATTACAAATGCAGATATTTGGAGCCTAATAAGCAATGTGATGCAAAGGATAATGGATCTGTTAAGAGACGTACGTGAAAGTTGAGAAGCAATTAATAAAATATTTTCCTGTTGAAATCATAGACATTTTATGTTTTTGGGCATTAAAGATTTTAAATTTTAAATTTGTGTAATTTGTTTAAATCTTAACATTTCATGGTTTTACATTACTTTGAATATGTAGTTGTTTTATTCGTTTATTCATACCATGTTCAGAGGTGAAATTATAGTTCAAAAAAAGAATATTAAAAAAATATTTAATTGGAAATTAAACGGCACGGAATTTAGGCCATATATAATTATAGTTCAAAAAAAGAATATTAAAAAAATAATTAACTGGAAATTAAACGGCACGGAATTTAGAACATTTGAAAAAGTAAATTAATATTAATATTTGATTGAAAATTGAACAAAAAAAATTGAATTCATTTTGACAATTAAATTATTTTAATTATATTAATCATATTAATATTTATGAAGGAAAAATAAAATGAATATATTAATATTTCATTGGAAATTATATTTTTATAAAATGAATATATTAATATTTCATTGGAAATTATATTTTTATAATTATATTACTTATTAATTATATGGGAAATTATATTTTTATAATTATATTACTTATTAATTATATGGAAATGAATATTAAAATCTTTTTATGAATGAAAAAGGAAATAAATATTACACATGAGAATCTGTTATTAATATTATGTTACTAATATAACTAATTGGCACAGGAATCAGACCAAATGAAAAAGGAGATTAATAATAAAAATTCACTATAAATATAACACAACTTTCCCTATGCAAAAATTAGTAACTACCAAATGAAATATTAGCAAAAAATTATGAAGGAAAAAGAAATGGAAATGAATATATGAAGGAAAAAAGGAAATGAATATATCCATATTTTACTGGAAATATAATCGAAAATTATATTATAATTATAATTATATTAATTATTTAGAATGAAAAAAAATGAATTTATTAATATTTCACTGAAAATATATTCAACAATTATATTTTTATAATTATATTACTTTTTAATCATATGGAAATTAATAATAAACTTTTATGAACAAAAAGAAATTAAATATTACACGGAAATCTGTTATTAATATTTTCTTACTAATTGGCAAGGAATCAGGCCAATTAATTGACAATTATTATCAGGAAAAATGAATGGATGGAAAGCAGTATTGATTTTTTTGATGAAGGAAAAAAGAAATGAATATACTAAAAAGAAAATGGAATATTATGAAAAATGAAATGAATATATTAATATTTCACTGGAAATATAACACAATTTTTCTCTACGAAAAAATTAGTAACCACCAAATGAATGATTAGGAAAAAATTATAAAGGAAAAAAGAATGTAAAATAATATTAATTCTTTTTATGAAGGAAAAATGAAATAAATATATTCAAAAGGAAATGAAATATTAGAAAAAATGAAATGAACATATTAATATTTCACTGAAAATATAACATAGCTTTCTCTACAAACAAATTAGTAACCACCAAATGAAATATTAGGAAAAAATTATGAAGTAAAAAAGAATGGAAATGAATATTAATTTTTTATGAAGGAAAATGGAAATGAATATGTTTATAAGAAAATGAAATATTAGGAAAAACGAAAGGAATATATTAATATTTCACTGGAAATATAACACAACTTTCCATATGAAAAAATTAGTAACCAACAAATGAAATATTAGGAAAAAATTATGAAGGAAAAAGGAATGAAGATCAATATTAATTCTTTGTAGGAAGGAAAAATGAAATGAATATATATTTAAAAGAAATGAAATATTAGGAAAAACGAAATGAATATATTAATATTTCACTGGAAATATAGCATAGCTTTCCCTACAAAATAATTAGTAACCAACAAATGAAATATTAGGAAAAAATTATGAAAATTAGTAACCAACAAATGAAATATTAGGAAAAAATTATGAAGGAAAAATGAATGACAATCAATAATTCATTTTAAATTATGAAGGAAAAATGAATGACAATCAATAATTCATTTTATAAAGGAAAAAGTAAATGAATATATTCAAAAGGAAATTAAAATATTAGGAAAAATTAAATGAATATATTAATATTTCATTGGAAATATAATCGGCAATTATATTATTTTAATTATATAAATTAAATATTATCTAATTAATTAATTATATTAATTATTAATTATATTAATAAATATTACTCCATAATAATTAATATTTATTAACTAGAAGGTTGAGCAATTCCCTCACCAACTTTAGATGTCGTTAATCAAATTAATTAGTACACGTGTGACATGAACACTGTAGAAAGTCAAACATATTTAATATTTAATATATAATAAAAATAATAATTTTTGTATATACGAATTGATATTCCTATTAACGAAAAATAATTAATTTAGTATAATTGACTAATAATAATTGTCTAATAATTATTATGGTAATTAAGCTAAATATTAGTCATTAAATTTATTTTTATACTCTGTAATAATTAAAGTTAAATTATTTCTCATTTTCCATATTTATTTTTGTAATAATATAATTACTTAAGTTATATTAAATATAGATCTTTTTAAGATAATTGTAAACAAACAAGTCATATATTATTCAATTAATTGAGTGATACTTTTACACTGATCTTATAATCAAATAAATGTACATGTTTAATATTATATTTTTAAAAAAAAAATAATTTTATATTTAATTTTATTATCTAAATAAATAATACAAAAATTTATTCGTGAATTGGACGGGTAATTGAACATTTATTTGCTCTAATTAAAGCAAAGAAAACATCAGAAAACATAATCAATCCAACTAATTTCATCAATTGCGCTATATAATATTCGATGTTATAATTTATATAATTGTATATTGATACAAATATTCTTAAAATATTATAACTAATTCATTCCGTGCAACACACGGGCAAAAATACTAGTATAAACAGAATTAATTAAACGAAATGAGTAGCGTTTCTTCTAATTAAAAGTATCGGCACCATTTTGGCCAATGGTCCACAATAAAATTTGCCAGGAGCCATCAATTTGGCCAGACGACTTAGTATTTTGAAGGTTTATTTGTATGTATTGAAATTTTATATATAAATAGTATTTTTAAAAACCTACGTACACAAAAAAAATAAAAAAAATTCAATATATTAAAAATAAATTTTAAATTAATGATCATCTAAAATAATAAAAAAATTCTTATTTTATTTTTTTAATTATTTATATTTAAATAAAAAGTAACCTCAACAATTTTTTTAACGAATAACCTTTTGGTAACCAACTAATTGAGTCAGTTGCATTAATTTGATAAGTTGAAATTGAAACTATTAATTATTAAAAGAGCCTAATTGCAATTCCATATAATTTAAGTATCTATTTCACATATTTTTTATTTGCAATATATCTACTTATATCGAGATTGTTGATATATATATAACATGATAACCCGTTTAAAACCCATTAAGACATGTTAATATAATTTTCTTCTTAAAAAATAAAACTTTAAATATCTTTTTTTTAAATCTAAAGTTAAATCCAACTAAATATTAAAGATATTCAATTTATAACATAGTACAACATTCATAAAATAATAAAATAATATCTAAAAATTAATGCTAATATTACTTGCTAAACGGATTCTTAATGAGTTGAGCGGGTTAACATGTCAACCCGTTCATAACTCTTGACACGCTAAAGTTAATCTGTAATCCGTTATTTTCCTGTCCAATTTCATGTTAGGTTACAATTTACAAATTGACAAATCTACAAACGCATAATTATAATCAATATAAAAAAGCACCGATACCAATTCAGCATTAAAATTCCCTATATAAATGCAATAGCTAGAAAGTTGGTATAACGAACACAAATAAAACAAAGTCAGGACTGAATGAGGGCATGCACCTAACTTGACCCCCCCTGATTTGATACTACCACTTCAACTTCACATCGCTGCAGGGGTAGGTAAAAATTCATCATGTACGACTCTATCCATTAACTCATTTAAATGGAAATCTTTAAAAAAAAAAAAAAATTATTGCATTTTTTTTGGTAAATTTACGGGGTCTTTCTCTGTCCGTTTAACGGTCCAGGTCCACCCACGTTCGTTCCAGGAGGAACGGAAGCTGGCTCGGGGGGAATCGTCACTCGTGGGAATCGAACCCGGGTTCAAAAATTATTACATTAGTTCTACATCACATATGACATGGTTCAATCAGATAAGGTAATTTTTTAGTTTGACACGACAATGATTATAACTCAATCACAATTATTATAATTATATTGATACATATCCAATGGTTCACGTATAATTACAACACTCTTAAAACATATGAAACCAAAAACTTTTATACGTAAGAATATAGTTCGAGTGTTCGACTTACAGTGATATTTTTTGTGAGAATTAAACACGTGACCTCTCCAATAGATACTATGTATAAGCTAAGAATCCATGGATGAATGGCTGATGAACATCTACAAACAACACCAATTCATCACTCTTAAAATGTATAGACTTTACCCGTTGTTGGCTAACAGTTAACCTGCACCCTACAAATTTCAACTATCTACCTCAACAATAGAAAACAAAGAGCAATGTAAGTCCCTATATAACCTAAAAATAAACACAAGAATCAACTTGGAAAATAGTATGAAATGATGAGTAAGTCTTTTGTAAGATCGTTTCACGTGAAAAGTGTAATACTTTTTAGTTAAAATGTAATATTTTCTATGTTCTCGTAAAAAGCATTACATTTTAACTAAGATGTATTATACGTTTCAAGGTAAAACGGTCTAACATAAGACTTATTCTGAAATGATTGCATGAGGCCTGCTGAAAAGCTTTGAAATGAAACAACTCCACCAGTAGTTATTCAAATTCACAGATATTCCATAATGGTCCTGGCCCTTTTTAATGATTTCCTGCACGAGTTCCTCAAAATATTTTAAATATCAAAGCAAAGACAAGAATAAAAGGAATCCCAAAAAAGATCCCAGAGAGAGGAGACACTATCATAATATGAATTCCACAAATAAATCTCCTCAATAGTTTAGATTATAGGAGTAAAGTAAACATCCAACAAATATGAGGATTAAGTGGCATGCCAAATTTAGATACTCGAGTACCATAAAGCAATAGATATAACTAATAAGAGTATCTCCAACAACAAAGGTTTTTTCAGATTTTTTTAGCCGCATAGGAGGGAGAGGGGGAGAGAAAAAGGAAAAAGAAAAAAAAAAAAAAAAAAA
>NC_044916.1:13247226-13321843 GCF_003576645.1 Ipomoea triloba | reverse complement strand
AAAAAGAAAAAAAAAAAAAAAAAAAAAAAAAAAAGGTAATTGATTAATTAACGCGTACGTGCCATCTGGGTGTGCATGGTGTGCCGAATGCACACACTACCACTGCTTTTTTTGTTTAGGCTCACAAAAAACCACATTACTACAAATTTATTTATTTTTTCTCATATATTCTCATTCCTCTACCTCATATTCTCTCTCCTCCAACTAATCAAAAAAACCCTCAAAAAACCTCTCTTGGGGTTGCTCTAAGAGTAAAAGTAAGCAAAAAATACTAACATGCAATAATTAGGGTTGTTAGCAACCCTATTGATGGGGTTTTTGTGAGTCCCACGTTAAGGGTTTAACCATAAAAAATAATTAAAATAAGAAAAAAAATGAAGTGGTCACCAGCTCCACGCTACGCCCACGTTCCCATTGAGAGCCTTGTGTGAGCATCACTTGAGGTTGCGTCTTTTTTCCTTCTACTGTTCTACAAAAAAGTGGATGGGATTCTTCCATAAGAACCCCAACCATCTCTTTCCTCTTGCACCTCATCTTCTCATTCTTCTGAGATAGCCCATAAACCTCCACTGAGGTTGCTCCATTGGTTTGGATCTATTTGTAGGTCCCATTCATCAACCAAAGAAAATAGAAAATTTTAATATTTTATATATATATATAAAATAAATTGGTCTAGTTGCCAGGTAGCGACCACTCCAATTGCCCACTGGCCAACTCCCACTCAGCAACTCTTGTGCAAGCAGCGTGCACCTTTTCCATTTTTGTTTGGTTTTGTTTTTTCTTCTAGAATTTAGCAAATGAACTCAACCCCTCTCTCTCCTTTCCCATGCCATCTTCTCTTTCATCCACACAAGCCAAAAAAACCCATGAAAAATCCCCCATTGGCCTTGCTCTTAATACATCCAATTCAACCAATATCTGCAGTGCAGATAATTTCCAAATTCATAATCATGCTGTAACTATAAAAATAGTTTATTAGGAAGCAAAGGAGAGAAAAGTTGGATGATGAGTGTAAAAAACTAAAAGCAAACTTACTTGAACATAGGACAATTGTATGAACATTGGGTCAGTTAAGGCTTAATCTGATTCCCTAAAGAACATTTTAGATGCCAGTTTGAAATGCATAATTTCCCCTTTGCCAATCTATTTTGATGTCTAAAGTATAGCTAGTAGATCCCTGATATAATTGTTATCATCTATTGCCTATGTCTCTTCATAAGAAGCTTACTATTTGACCAATATTCAAAAAATGAAAAGAAACATCAGTGCAAAATGGAATTGGAGAAGGCTACCATTTCAGGCACTGGCAAGCTAAGATATATAACCAGTGACAACCTTTTAAGTTTTGACATTTAAATAGATAAAGCTAGACTAGTTTGACAGCTTAATTACCCCTGAAACTCCTTTAAAAGAAGATATTTGATTGGCATTTTCAACAAGGGCAGAATTTATATTTGCCAACTATAAATACATTGAAAGAGGTTATAGAGAAGATTTAACAATACCTCAACTGCAACCATGTTGAATGTAATTCCATCAAAAGTTTCATCCAAGAGAAACACAATAGTAGTAAGCTTTTTAGTTAATAGAGATTCAACCTCCCTCGCAACCTGGGATTTTCTATCTACGTCCTGCATTAATAGAACATTTCAAAGCGATTACATACTAATTTAATATGTTCAATAAAGAGACCTGAATTACGTGCCACACCATGGATGTACTCTGATAAGTATCCACTAATTTCTTTTTCAAGAGGCAAACAAGTTGTACAGAGGTACATAAGTTCCCAAGCCTTAAATCAAACATTGCCTATAAATGAAAACACATCTCTAGACAGAGAGCTGTGAGGAGCATCAAGGAAGATTAAAAAGAAAATTGGACAACTTTGACATCTAGGTACCTATCAGGCTCATTTCATGTTTGCTTTGAATAGGGTAAAAACATTAAATTTATAGTAAGAAAACCATTTTGTTTTATTTATAAACTTCACAAATCTCATAAATATTCAGCAGCCTTGTGCATTCTGCTTCAAAAGCTCATATCTTCAAATTGAGACCACATAGTAAAAACAATGAAGCTGCACAAAATCAAATCCAACCTTAGAAAACAACTACAAAGACAATTAGACAAGTATACCACAACAAGGATCACACAATCAAAGCTACCAGACAATCTCTTTTCATGAATACGTTTTAAGCAACGGCATCAACTTTACGCAAAGGGAGAATGAGCTGACAAACTTTGTATGAACCAGCTGATTATTGGGACCAAGAACAGTGTTGAAGTTGTCCTTCAAAGAAAACAAGCTATGAAGAAGAATGAAAATAAGCCAAAAAAAAAAAGAGAAGTACTAATTTGGAACACAGGTGCCTCAATTACCCAGCAGAACAGAATCAGTAACCAAAAACTTCATTGCCAATGGTAAAGAATGAATTTTGTAAGCCAATTCCATCAATCAGATAGAGAGGGGGATAGAATGAATAGTAGAAGGCAAGCAACTAAGTGGTGTCAAGAAATGGCAAAGGGCAAAATCAGTATATGCACAACAAGCACAATGTACACCTTCATGAAGCAAGGAAACAGACATAATAACTCAACCTTACTATACATGGGAAAGATTGAAAACTGCCGAATGTACCAGACACTGCTCCTTCAACATTTGTAAATCTAAGAATTTTCATCTGTCAACATTGTGGTGTTTCTGGAGTGGGACAATAAGTAAAAATTTCGGCCCTCAAGTGATGCAAATTGATTAAGAAAAGTTCAGGCAGCAAGCTATATAGGTTGTCCTCAAAGAAGTATTCTTTACAAAGTAAAATGCATATAGCCCTGCCAAAAGTCCACTCCAATGTTTGTATCTGTAAGTGATAGTGAGAGGCTAAGATTAAAACCCCAAGATCTCAAATCTAGGTCAATGCATAAGCAGATACTTTTAGCATGGTATCCAACAATTCCCTATACGGCTATACCCATTGACTCTGAAGAATGATTCCATATATATATATATATAGAATAATGCAGTTTATTTGTCAATAGCAATTAGTTAGTAAAACCATGATCTCACATCATGCAATCTCCATCAGAATTGGATGGCTGGAAAAGAAGACAGACACAGATAGTGGGGTCCTGTTTAACAGATTAATTTTCCTTTGCTCGTTGGGAATAGAAAAAAGGATAACTACTAAAACTACTTTAGAACTTTATGCAAGGTTTGATAGTTTGATACCACAACAGTTTGTAACTGAAGTATCTTGATATGCAAATAGCTATAGAGATAACATGATGAGCAAATGGGTACTAGGGTAATCTATGCCATGACATGTTGGTGCACACGTACATCAAAACAGATCTGTTTACACTTCACCCCACCCGCTACTGCTTCGGACATACTTGTCAACAATTCCAAACTCTTTATTTTGTGCAAGCCTACGGGTGTAGTTTTCAGTTGAGATATGTCCCTTCTTGTACCTTCTATAATAGATGATTTCCCAAGGCCATAACCGAGCACAGCCCAAGCAATCTTCTATAGGTAAGTCTTTATCCATTTCCTCTGGCTGTTCCAGTCTGTAGTGTTTTAGAACCATGCATAGTTCCTCTGATGATAGTTTCATCGCATTGGCAACAAGGGATCGCTCAGAAATATGGACATCTGGGTTCTGGCTTTGAGACTTTGAATGTTGCAATGTTAAATCATTATTATTTTGAAATTCCCCTATCTCTTCCAAAGTGTGAGGAAACCCAGTAGGGTCACCAATGTCGGAGTCTGGGGCAAGTGAATCTTTCACTTCTTTAAATGAGTAGTCTGAACTAGCCTCATTTTTTGCCACTGGTTCCCCTTCCAAAATATCTACCTTCGACTCCTGATGCAAATCCTTCTGCTCTATCTGCATCTTATTCGAAGATGAGGATAAGGATTGATCTGGTGAGACAGATAAAGGCTGAGATGTAGGAGAGCTTGACTTTGAGTGTGATGTTGAACCAGACCTTATTGAGTATCGAGAATTTTTTCTGGCAGGAGATGATTTTGGCCTTGAATTTGAAGGATACATGGACAAAGACTTTAACGACCTTGAATGCAAATGTGATTCAGAAGCTGTATGATCAGAAGAAGTTGAATTTGTGACTGGTGCCCGTGCATTCTTTGAATAATTTCTTGTGCTTTCAGGGTTATCCCTCCTTCGCTTTTTTTCCCTATAGTCCTTTCTCCCACTTTGATGAGTAGTTCTTTCCAATGAAGAATCTCTGTGTCTTGCCCTGTGGCTATTTCTAAATCTTTCTTCTTCCTTGACATCTATTTGCGACCTTGAAGCTAATGTATTCCCACCAGTGTTAGAGTGTTCTTTTTCTGTTTTCTCTTCTGGCTTCCTACGAGAGGGCAAATCTGCCATGCAGGTCAGATGATCATGTTCATTTATCTCATCAGCAGAGGAAGGCACATACCGGTCAAAGTGTGGCCCATTTTCTAGGCCATTCTGGTTCAAGGGTTCAAGACCCTGCTCCTCCCACCTACCATTTTGCAAAACTGTTGCCTCTCTCCCTCCACTGTCATCAGGAAAATCATCCACAAAAGAATGATCTTCTACATAGCCATGATGGCTTGTAAGTTCGTCAACTGGCTCGGCATACCCAGTCCTTCCACCATTGATATCTGCTGACCTAAAGCCCCTTTTATGACCTTGTTGACCATTGTAACCCATATCTCGAGAAACATAATCATGTCTACCAAAGTGTTTCCCCCGTGGTGGCTGAAAGACCCTAGCACCCTTAGCAAATCTCTGGAGAGGCTTTGGCTGAGGCTGCCTATTTGACCATGAAAGAGTTATCGGCTCTCCACAGATAGCCTTGCCTCGAAGTATTTTCAGTGCTTTTTCTGCATTTGCAGGGTAATCATAAACAACAAATCCAAATTTGTCTTTCAGACGTACAGTACACCGCCCAAACCTCTGGAAAACACTCTCCAGTTCATCTCTACGAATGTGAGGTGATATATTACCAAGGTGCAGCGACATCTGAAAAAAAAAAAAGTTAGTCCAGTCATATTGAGGAGTATTTATAGCCAGCTTTCTTATATATGCATCCTATGTGCATTTTATAATCAGAACAAACCACTAGTGCCGAGGCCACATCTTACATCTATTGCACTGAAGAAAGAAAGCATAGTTGTTTAGATTAAGTTCCATCTAACTCCATACAGTCATCATCACTGAAAGAAGTTGACTAATTCATTTACTATCCAGACTGACAAAAAAGAGCTACCTCTGCCACACCAACTATCTAGCCACTGCCTTCCTCCTTGACAAAATAAAATGACATGAAGCCTAGCTTCATCCCTTGAAGCTCAATAGCCTAAACAGGACTCAAACATCCCCATACTTTCCAAGAATAATAAACTCCATAGGGATAGGCATAGCAATCATCAACATTGCATATTATTTTCCAAACCAAGCAGAAAAAGCTTTGAAGCTCAGTAGCTTGAAAAGGACTCAATTGTCCCTATAATATTCAAATATAATGAACAGAACTCATATCAACATAGTAGCATAGCATTCATATAATTTTCCCAACCAAGCAAAACAAACTTTGATTAGCAAATAACAAAATCAAGCATTTCCAGTCACCCAATGACTAAACAGCCAGCAAGTAAAAATAAGATTTGTTTTTTACCAAATCTAATAAAAATCATTCCAAAAGATATCAACCCATTGATACATATGTAACTTTCTGTATAAAAAGCTTTCCTACAATTTTCTCAAGTTAAAAGCGGTGGGGACTGTACTCCAAATCAAAGTAAAGGAAAAGCAAGGAAACAGATAGTCAACTACGGAGCATAACTCAAATCAGAATTCAATTCATACTAAATCCCTAAAATGCCCAAACCCAGAAGGCCAGAACCAAAAGACCGTTGTTGGAAAATAAAAGTTCTTGCCAAAAAAGTTCAAACGCTGTATTTAATCAACTACTTAACACAAGCTATCGACACATTAGAAGCAGGTTTCAGAAAATCCAATCAACTACTAAAAAGACTAATTTTTAATTTAACAAAATAGGGGAACATTCCCAACAACTTTACCTAAATACATACGTGTCTGCGACTCTATCAATACGAAGAAATGAAAAGACTATCGGAAGCTCTATACGCACTATTGACAGGCATACGCAAACATACATATAATCATTGTACAGAAGATAACGGGACGGAAGGGTTTTTGGGTGGCGGATATACCTGAAATCGACAACAGTAGCGGGAAGAAGATCCGATTGTAGCTTTCTGGCCGTCACACTGTTCCTTGCAACGCGAAATGTCTGCGCCCTTCTCCGAAATGGGTTAGCAAAATAAATTTGAGAAGGGAAATAGTTACAGCCATTTTGGTCTGCAGAAATATATACACGAAGAAAGGGATGTAAATTTCCTGGAAATGAAGGAAAGGAAAGTGAAAATAACTTTTGTTTTTGGTCCCTAAATTATGAACACATTATACTTTTGAATTAATACCTTCATTACTCCTCCGTGTATTAGCGAAATACCAGTGGTGGTCCCTCGTCTTTAAAATAATCAAGACTCGTCTTCTATCTTTTTCAAAATAACCACCCGTGGTCTTGTCGTAGAAACGGTGTCAAACTAACGTTAAAAATGAGGCAAACTTATCATTTTCATGTATTTCATGTTTAAGCTCAAGGTTTCCCGTTGAGGACTTCATTTTCCCCCAATTATCAGCCCTAAGCTCAAGTTTTCCAGTTGTTTCGCCAATGGAGGCTTCATATGGATCAAGTTCTTCAACTCGGAGGCGTAATGTTGGAGAGTCTACTGATCGAGTATGTATTTGTGGAAACAATCTGAAGCTTTGTACTTCGTGGACAAATCAAAACCCAGGGCGTAGGTATTGGATATGTTCCAATGAAAAGGTAAGTCTAACTTTGATATTTTGTTCATTTCTGGGCGTTCTTTTTTTGTTTGAATTAAGAAATGGTTACTGAAATGTTTGGTTTTTATTTTTTAAACGATGTTAGGGGTTAAGAAATTGTTCATTTTTCGAGTGGTTAGATCCTCCCATGTATTCAAGATCAGAAATGATAATTCATGGCTTGCTAAAGAGGATAAACAATGCTAAACAAGAAATTCAACGGTTGACTCGGCAACTTGACGATAATCGATCAAAGGGCAAGAAGAACATGTGTATAGGGTTACTAGTATTGGTTGTACTTTTGGTTTTTATTGTAAGTGTGTTTGTTTATCTTGAAAAAACTTTAGCTCCAATCAAGACTAGGATGTTGTCCTATAATTAGCATTGATGTGTAACATGGTTTTTGTTGTTCAATGTTGAAGTAATTATGTTAATGAATTTGTGATTTTCAATGTTGAAGTGGTTATGTTAATGAATTTGTGATTTTGAATGTTGAAGTGGTAATGTTATTCACTTAGCAGCAGCATGCCAAAATCTATCATATATAATATAATGGTCAGTTGCATTAATGTAAGCAAATGGTAGTCCAGACAACATAACTGAGTTGAAATGATCATTTCCATTCATGTAAGGCACATGTACTGTCACCAAACTATTTTGCTAACATGTTGAAGCCTAGCACTGCTAATTACAAGCCTAGCACAGCTAATTACAAACTCAACATTGTACGCATTTAGCAAAAAAGAATTGTTTTTGCCTTACAAACCAAACTTGCCAAAAAAAAAAAAAACAAAAAACAAAACAGATCAAATAGTCACATTTAGTCAACATTGAAGGGAGAATCAACAGAAGTTGGTGGGAATTTTGCCTTCAATGCAGCTTGCCGAGCACGAGTTCCATACTTCCTTCCCGTGACAACATGCTTATGTTTAATCACTTTAAGCTTCTTTACCTTGTCTACATGGAATTGGTCTTTCTTCTGCATTGTCATCCTCCATTTCACCTTGAGTATTCTCATCACCATCTATTGGTGGTTGAGTAGATGTGGTATGTATATCCATTTCTTCATGTCCTTGGTGCTCTTGATCTGGAGTCATGGCAGTGGCCAGTTTCCTACAATTGACCGATAGAGCTCGACCGATTGATCCATAAGAATAAGAGCGGTAAGTTTTTATATTGACAAGGGGGGAAGCGGTATCGAACAAGAAGAGCTGGAAGGGAAGTCGGACGGCAGGACTGTATTGCTCAAGAGCAGGATCTTTCTTTACAGGAAAGAAGACGGGGATAAGCGCCCTATCCACCAACCAGTAACTACACTGCTTCTACTGCCTCCTATAGTATACATGCTCAGTCTCCATTGTACCTCAGTGGCTGTTCATTTTCCAGTGCAAACAATATTATATGACAATGCAATATCATTCCCATAATAATAATAAAATTTCAAGGCAATCTCATAAACATAAACATACCTTGCTGCTGCCCAGGAGTTATGTCAATGCCATCAATCAAGTTTGAAACAAAGGCATCAATATCCAACTCAGCTAACATCTGGTCTATAATATCATCCTCCATTCCAGCAGGGGGGGGGGGTGCTTCATTTGGACTAGAATCTCCAGGGGGTACTTCACTTGGACTTGGATCAACATGGGGTGTTTCACTAGAACTTGGATCAACTTGGAGTATACTACTAGATTTTTTGTTTCTTTTTCTTGGACTGCCTCCTTGGGTTATGCTACATAAAATTTAAGAGGTTAGAACAACAATTGAAGATAGGAAACAAATTTATTACAAACTCTGTCGGGTTAAGTGGCCTTCTTTCTACGGTTATGGCCTTCTTTTTTGCATAAAGTACAGTGGATTTTGACATGGACACAGTTGAGATGTTGACATAAAACTTAATAGGGTAGGATAAGAATTTAAGATCACAACAATAAGAATTAATAGGTTATAACAGTTTATACCTGGCCATCCTTGCTGAGTACATGCTTGACTTTCCCTCCAGATTTTTTTTTTCTCAATTTGCATGGCCTACCAGCCTTTGTTGTGTACAAAGGTGAGAGAGGTGGCTACCTATCACTGGTAGGCCAATCTGAAGGCCCTGCCATGGGGTGTATACTCCCTTCATATGCCTTCAAGTAGTTCTCAACTAAGTATGTGTGATGGATATAGTTATAGACAGGCTCATTGCCATTCTTGATCCATATAGCACATTAGCATGCCTACATGGAATTCCGCTCAATTCCCAGCTCCTACAACTACAACTATGTTTCTCCAAATCCACTTCATGTTGCTCAAACTGTGGGAAATAAACCCCCCTAATCTCAAATCTAAATTCATCACATTGGATTCCCATATAGCTAGCAGCATGTTTTTCATTAACAGCTATTTTTTGAACTATCTTAGGGCATACAGTTGGAGTCCACCTCATTGCTTTATGTCTATTTTCATAAAATCTAGTAATCAAGATTTTTCTCAATGTCTCTAGGCAAGACAGTATTAGCTGCCTTCTAGCTTCTAGCTTAACACCATTGAATGATTCATAAATATTATTCACTAATATATCACAATGTGAATAAGTTGTGAAGTGGGACCTAGACCATTCAGAAGGATGCTTCTCTAATAACCAGGCATAAGCATTACCGTCCAATTGTTTCAGCTTGTCCATGGCAAGTGTAAAGTGGTTAATAGTAGTTGCTCTTGCAGCTTCCCACAGGTTGTCTTTAATTGCTTTTCCATTGAAGCCTGCAAGCTTCATGTTTCCATGTAGATGCCTAACACAAAACCTTAAACATTTACAGGATATTAGGTTCATAACAGTATATAAGGCAGTATTTTCTTAGTAACAGAAGCAGAAAATACTTGTGAGTAGATCCTGGAAATGCAATTTCAAAATTCAAAGGCAGGTAGAAGTTCCTTCTGTTTGTCTGGAACATATCAACAATGGCAAGTCACTTTCATTGAATTCACATTTAAGTTTTGAAAGTAATAAATGAGTAAATTACCTGAAATAAAGGTCAGCTATTTTTCATCTTCTTCTGTAATAGAAAGGTCATTTGGTTGTTGGCTGCTCATTTTCATCACCATAATACTCTACATTTGGATCTATGTTAATGTCATGATCTAAGTCATCTTTTGAACCACATTCACTGTCATCTATTCCCCCATCATAACTACTATCTTATTCTCCAAATGACTCATTCAATTCACATCCAACTGCAAACCTCCACCACATCCAACAAATCCAGCTAATTAAATGTTTCCCAAGCTACCCTATCTGTCACTGATTCCACTAAACCCCTAACAGTTTTCATAAAAAACTTTACATTGTCTACACATTCATATCTCAATTCCTTCATTTTATCAATAAGGGTTATCAGTCCCCATTCATCTACTTCAATGTTATTGTACATAGCAGTTGTTCATCCCATATAATTAGGGTTTTCACCTTTCCCTAAAAACCCTCCATGTTTTAACCTAAGAATAAACCCACTATTTGATAATATACTATCTACAGATCAAATGACATTTAAATATTAATACATAAAAAAAAAGAGTTAAAGCACACCTACCAAATGACTACACAAATCACAAAGTCAAGCACATGTATCCAGGAGTAAAGTTATACAAACAAACTTTCACACCCACCCACCTGCTAAAGTCAAACACACAAACAACAAATGGTCTCCACCCACCTGCTAAAAGTTAAAGAACAAACAACACATGGTCCCCAGGTTCCTAGTACTTTCTCGCAACATATATAAGCCAAAAAGACATGCGGATACCTCATTACCATTAAATTACACAGTTGAATGCATTCTGAAACATATATATATATATATATATATATATATATATATATAGGCCTTACCTTCAACACTTGTTGCCTTGGAAACAACTGCGTCGAGGAGTGATTCTTCTCAATATCGACGACTGGGTGTTCTGAGATTTCTATGGAGATGGAGGTTCGTCTACTTCGTTTACTTCGTTAGAATGCAGGTTCGTGTAATTCGTCACAGATTAGGGCTAAGCCATTTTGGGGGAAATTGAATTTGAGCGAAGAAAATTGGGGAAAATTCAGCCACGTAGAATAGATTAAGGATGAAATTATTGTAATGCCAATTTTGGCCCTAAAAATTAACGTTCAATTGACACCCAAGCTAACGGAGGACCACAGGTGGTTATTTTGAAAAAGATAAAGGACAAGTCCTGATCGTTTTAAAGACGAGAGACCACCATTGGTATTCCGCTAATACTCGGAGGACTAATGGAGGTATTAATTCTTATACTTTTTGTCTTTAAATTATTAAAAAAAACAATAATAATATTTTTGTAAAGTAAATTGTCCACAACTCTAAAAATAATTTTTTAATTCAATTTTAATGGATTTTATGAACAAAAAGGTAAACAATGGATGAATAAAAAGTGATAACGGGTATAATTTAATAACAAAAATTATTATTTTTAATATGATTTAAGGACTTAAAGTGTCATTTTCCCTTATAGAAAATATATATTTCATTGTTTTTTTTAGTACTACTGACTCTGTTACAATGTAGTATCTGTTCATAGCTACTTTCTCAACCTACTGAAACACAAAGAGTCAACAGTTGCCTTCACTGAGGCTCGAACTAACCCACTCCCATCATCCATGTGAGAGTGTTAATCGGGACACCGGTGTCACTAGACCACAAGGTCTTTGGCATATATTTCATTGTTTAGTTGATAATAAATATTAAAAATTTTATAAAGAAAAAAAAATATCTATGATACTTAATGATTTTTTTTTTCTGAGAAGGGATCTTGAGACAAAAGAAAATAGTCACTTCTCAAAAGAGTTAATTACTGATATGGTCCCTCAACTATTGAGATTTCACCACTTTGATCCTCGATAATTTTTCTTGTCCAATTAAGTCTTCGAATTTGAAAAAATTAATCAATTTGGTCCTCCGTTTATTTTACCTTGAACGGGATTCGTGTGGATAAAATCAATGTTTCCTGCAATATTTACTGTATTTGATTCGAAGTAATTATTAAATTTTATATTAACTTGCCTTATGTAAGATATTGTATGACATCTTTTATATGATTTCCTCTTCTTGATTTTTTATCCCTTTTTAATGCCTAATAATTGCTGATGGTTTTGCGACTCCGGGGTGGTCACTCGGCGGGTTGATGTTCGTAGTTTATGGTGACGTTGGATATGGTACGAAATAAAGGGTAATGTTAAAACGAAGAGTCTTGAACTCCCCGAGTGTCGTGTCTCTCGCAGATGGCAAATTGGAGAGTGAAAGCTTCCTATCTTTTAAGGTTTAGACAACACAAGAGTGGAATATAGAGTGTAGTGAAGCATGATAATTAGAGTGCAAGATTGGGTGAGTTTTAAGAGATAAATGTAAGATAAATGTAAGAGTAGGGAATATAGAGTGTAGTGTAGCAGCTAGAGACCCACGGATGACCAATGGGGCCAGACTGCATTCACTTAGGGGGTGGTGTGGAGCTAGTAGTTGTCATGCCTTTACCTTTCTCGGCGGCGGTCAGGTGGCTAGACCTTGTGCACGAAGAAGTGCATTGCGATAAGTCATGGCAGTAGAAAGGGGCGATTGATTATCCTCTAAGGAAACAACGAAAGCTTCTTCAGCAGTGGCCACGGCGGTACGTGCGAGTGGATGATGGACAATCAGCTTGTCGTGCTCAACTTCCTACTCTGAATCATTGGACGAATGCTCAGTGTCGTTGTTGTCTAAAAAGGAGAATGTGGAAGAATATGAACAAAATGAACAATGTGCACGCGATCAGGAAAAAGAGGAAAGAAAGAAGTAAAACCTATGTTGGTCGCGCCTGCAGGTAGCAAATCAGCCTTTTGCATGTCACTTAGGTGAGACCAGCGACGAGCTGAGAGGAGCTCTCCCTCAACCAAGGTCTTAACCAGCTGCACAAGGTCAGGAGGGCCTTGCATGGCACAAGGTCGACGTTATAATTTATATAATTGTATATCGATCCAAATATCATTAAAATGTTATAAGAAATCCATTCCGTGCAATGCCCCACAAGTGAAAATACTGGTAATAATGTAAACTATTTTTGTAAATTTATATTTATATTTTAGAAAATAACTTATATAGTACTTCAAAATATAATGTTTATATATTATTACCATTGAAGATGATAATAAAATGGAGAAAGTGCCAAATAGGCCACTGAACTTATCGCTTTTGTGCAATTGGGCATTGAACTTAAAAAGTGTGTAATTCAACCATCAAAGAAGCAAAATTTGTGCAATTGGACCATTTTTACAAAAATTTTATGGTAAAATCCAATTATATTACTAACATATATGTATTAAGAGTGGCATTTTCTTCTACCATACTAGTTGGGAGCCAATATTGAAATGTTTTTAACTCAAATTGAATTAAATTTTTTTGTAAAAATGGTCCAATTGCACAAATTTTACTTGTTTGATGGTTGAATTGCATACTTTTTAAGTTCAATGGCCCAATTGCACAAAAGCGACAAGTTTAGTGGTCTATTTGACACTTTTTCCTAATAAAATATATGGTGAATGCATATGCATGGTAACAATAGTTATAAAAGATAATGGAAATCATAATGGTAAAGATATTTTTGATCAAAATATTATATAGTACAACTCTTCTAACGTAATGTATAAACCCAAATAACAAAAAAAAATTGACATAAATGAACCTTCATTTAACAGTTATTGTTAGATGCGGTGAAACATTATTGTTGATTAAAATTATACTCCGTATAATTAAGCAACGCGTTTAGGAATAAAGAAAGGATACGGTTATTTGGTAAAAGTTGTGAGTATGAAAGTGGATAATGAGGCGATAATTAATCACAATCTAATGTGATTATCGGATAATTTAAAAAAGAAAATTGCATATAAAACAGTTAAAACTTCCACGTTAAGTATTAGATAAACAATTTTATATTTATATATATACACGCATACATATCGCATAATAAACTCCATGTATAAATACGCGGCTTTCCAGCCCTAATCGAACCCGGCCGGCCCATCACTGTCAGAGCAGTTCATCATCATCATCACCATAGATCACTCCAATCCTCCATGGCTAATTATCCACCGCCTGCTCCACCTCCTCCTCCGCCCGAAGCTTCCAAGAAGCCGATTCGGATCCGCTCAGTGTGGTCGGCAAATCTCGAGGCGGAATTCGCCTTGATTCGCCGCATCCTCGACCGTTATCCGTTCGTTTCGATGGACACGGAGTTTCCCGGAGTGGTTTTCCGCCATGACCTCCGGGACTGGAAGCCGGACGAGCATTACGTGTATCTCAAGTCTAATGTTGACGCGCTGAAGCTTATCCAGGTGGGGATCACTCTTACTGATGCCGCTGGGAACCTGCCTGACCTAGGCTCCCACTTCCGCTTCATTTGGGAGTTTAACTTCTGTGACTTTGATGTGGTGCGCGATGATCACGCTCCGGGATCCATAGAGCTCCTACGCCATCAGGGCATTGATTTCGACCGGACTCGGGCTTTTGGCGCGCATACCGCCCACTTTGCGGAGCTGATGATGTCATCTGGTTTGGTGTGCAATGAGGCCGTCACCTACATCACCTTCCACAGCGGCTATGACTTTGGATATCTGATCAAGGCCTTAACGGGCCGAAACCTGCCAGGGGAGCTCCGGCAATTCCTGGGATTGCTTGGGCTCTTCTTTGGGAAGAGGGTGTATGACGTGAAGCATTTGATGAAATTCTGCAAGAGCCTTTATGGTGGGCTGGACCGAGTGGCCTGCTCCCTTGAGGTTAACCGTGCGGTCGGGAAGCGCCACCAGGCTGGGTCTGATAGTTTACTCACTTGGCATTCTTTTCAGAAGATCCGAAAGCTCTACTTTGACAACAATGAGGCACTTACTGAGAAATATGCTGGCGTACTCTATGGGTTAGAGGTCCTCTTGCCGCAGACTCTGTAGATGTAGAGTCTCCGGTTCAAATTTCCCTGATAATCTGTAAAACCATTTCCTTTGTATTAAAAGGATAAAAGGAACTAGTTTAATTGTTCTTCTTCTGCCCTTGATTGGTCTTTCATGTTTGTGAATAAAGAACAAACATGTAATGGTTACCGAACCTGCAAATTCCAACCAAATCAAGGACTCTAGAGGAAGGTGATCAAAACTATGACACAAAGTTGCAGAAGTTTAAAAATACTCCAATGTCATAGTACTTGTTAAAATCTTGGGCCAGAACTTAAATATTGGAGGTAATTTCTAAGCCACAACTTAAATTTTCCAGGTAATTTCTAAGGACCAAATTTGATGATTAATTTTAGTAACTTCCAGCCAATACATTTCATATTCAACATACATTTCATCTTGTCTAATACTCATTCTAGATTTCATTTATTTTAATATTTTCAGAAGTAGCAAATCCTGCCGAACTTAGATCTTTCTTGATTTCCTTTATTTATAGATGTAGGATTCAGTACCTTCTAAATTTAGTTTATGCAATGTGAACTCTAACTCTTAAGTATTTCCTGATTTAAAACCTGATTTTTAAGTCTTTCTTGATTTCCTTTATTTTAAATCCTGTTGAACTTAGTTTAAATTTAGTTTATTCATTTAAAACCTGTTGAAATAGTTCCTTCAATTAAAAATCACAATTTTGGCATCTAACGAATAAATTAATGCTGAGTTCTAAGAGAGGGGTGAGCTCATTGTACATTTTCTACTTTATGACACTCTAAAAGAATATATGTCTTTGAAGGGGCTTTTACTTTTTTTGCTTTATGTAATTTGAGAAGAGATGCTATGTGAGCCTTCTATTTTAGAAGTTTGTTGATTCCTCAAAGGCCAAAGCAGCATTCAACCCTGTGGGATTAATGGTGGTTTATTCCAAGGACTCTAGGGGCTAACAAAACATATGATAATATGTATGCCTGGCTTGTATTATCATGCTTAAAATCATCTTATTTACGAGGTAGTTGGGAATATATTCAGAGGATGCTGGTAAATTGAATAAGTAGGTGGTTTAGATGTCATGGATGACTTAGAATTCTGTCTTATTGAGGTGGGCACTAGGAAAGTTCTTTGCAGTTGAAACTTTATCTTTCTATCTATTAAGATAAGACTTGGATGGATCACTGATTCACTATTGTATATTTTAATCTCAAGTGGTTAATGGGGTTGGGTTGGACATAGTTGATGAAAGAGTTGGGATCACTAAGGCTTATTGTAGTAAATTTTTAAGCTGTATTTATAAATTTTATTTTTAAAGAATTTTTAGGTGATTATATTCAAGTTATGTACACAAATAGCATTAAAAGCCTGTGGATATATTTGGTGGTGGAACCTGAAGTGTTGAGAAGGTTTTGAATAAATATAGCCACTAGATAATATTTGGAGTTTGCATGTGAGTCACTGGTATTGAGGGAATTTCTTTGGGTTGAAAGTTGAAACATTACTGAGATAAAAGAAAGGAAAATAGAACTTCTTGTGGGGAATATCTTATCTTTATTTTTATGGAGGGACTTTAAATAGATTGGCTATGATCAGTTTTGCTCTTAGACTTATTTTTTTCTTTTCTCATCTTTGCAATAATAGTTCTCGCTGCTTACATACTCTTTATGAAAGAAATGACAACTTGTTGATCTTGTAGATAATTATGTTATCATCTTGCACACAGGAATGGCACCAATCCTTAAATCTAGTTAAAGAAACTGATATGCATATTGGCTGCTAAGCAGTGCAATTTGGATTTTATTTTATTTTTTATTAGTAGACATAAACATGGTTTAAAGTATGGACTTTAGGTTATGATTTTGGAAAATTTCATGCAGCCTTAACCAGTAAAGTTCTTTTTTGCAAGGTGTTCCCCGAACATTACTGTGCTTCAGTGTTAGAGTTCCATGCAGCCTGAGCCACAAGTAATATGGTTGCTAAAGGAAGTGAAATCAACAAGGTGCAGGGAATTGACCAAACTGAAGTCTTGTTTATTTAAAAAGGTATGTTAAATAGCTTATTTGTTCATTATGATAAGTAGTCTACTTTATTCCAAGCAATACAGTTCCTCACTTGTAAGTGCTACAGAAATATCTAATTTATCTATTATTTATCTTTGCCACAGTTTAAAATTGGTGTATGATCCCTTTAGATTAAGGATATACATATTTGTTGCTTAGAGACTATCAGACTAATACAATCTGTTTCTTGATGCGGATACCAGTGCAGCATGCCAAAAACAAAAGTTCAATTAGTCATTCAGGAGTATAAATTTAATTTCATAATTATGAGTTTTGAATCTGTATTAAAATACTTTTGGATTTAAATCCCCATTTGGACATTGGGTTGTCCATCTCAACGCCATGTCATAAAATAAAATTTCACATAGACTCAATCTCAGCTTTTACTGGTTTAGTCAATAGGTTACCTACTAAAAGTGCGAATTTCACTTTCGTTTGGCAAGTTTGGGTGCTTATTTGAGGCCTTTTTGAGTTCATAGGTTCAATTACGTAATCTTGTATAGTTTGAGGGCTTATTTGACTCTTTTCCCTTAGCTTTTTGAGCAAGTACGGTTATTGTATAGTTTGAGTGCTTATTTGACTCTTATTCTACCCGAACTTCTAATGGTTAATCAATTATGGAATCTTCCTTTATTGGTTGAAGTTTTGTAATCTAGCTCATGAAGGACACTAAGAATTGAAGACTATGTTGACCTGTCAAATTGTCAATCCATTCTGAAAAAATTAGGGACCTGCATCATGCTTATGAAAATTTTGAGAAAAATCCAAATTTAACTCTCAAGTCTCAAGTATGTATAATGTGGCAGTCACACTGTTCCTTAAATATATCAGAACATACATTTCCAATCTTTCTCATTTCTGACACTGTTTGCTGGCAATATAGCAATAAAGACAGCTGGGTTTATGAGTTTATCTCATCCTTTCTTTCCCCGTTATTGGAGTGGAAGAAAGCAGTACTGTTAAATTAGGCACCCACGTTATTCATTTCAGTTATTTGTTGCATTTAGATATGAAAGGCTTAAGAATTTTCCTTTCGCTCTTTCTACCCTCCATTTGTTTTTCCAACCTAAATGACTTACTGAATTGTGTTTTAGCAGTGTGTGCTAATTCTGTGCACCAAAAACTGAGCACCTTAAGTAGTTTTCCAACTTTCTTACTTGGAAAAATGTTTTCTATTTTCCGTTTTTCTGGAAAGATTTCCAACTAATGAAGACTTCCTTAGTATTTGTACTGTATGGTTGAGATACACACACATACATTCATGTTCCTTTTTATATTTAACATTTTCTTCATTAGTACTATAGATAATAGATAGATAGATACTTGAGGAATGCTGGGGTTCTATTTTGTGACCTTTAGCACATAAGTGGATTGAAGTAGTCAACATCAACATTCATAGACCTTGCTTATTTAAAATTTAAAATGTTTTCTGCACTCTTTATTAGGTATCATTTCCATATATACTTGCAAATATAACTTCGGATTATATGATTTATATCAAGTGTAGAGGGAGCAACTTATTGATTTTGCTCTTCAATGATATCATGAGGTTGAACTTTACTGTTTAGGCTTCTTTGGTTGGGGGATTGAAATTGCCAGGGATAAAGTTGGTTTGTTTTCCTTCTATTCTGTCCTATTCTGACTGTAGATACTCTTTTCCATCCAAAAATTCTACTCTCAGGACTTCCCTAACATTTTAATCTAACTCTGCATGTAAGTTTCTCCCAGTTTCCTCCCAAAAGTAGCCCATGCCTTCACTCATTGACCTTGCTTGTCACTCTCAACTGTTTTCTGCACTGATTTGACTTGTCATTGGCTTATACTTGGAAACATAACTTATAATGGAGATGACAAAAGGCACACTAGAATAACTTATTTGATATTGCATTTTTATATTCGAGTTTCCCTTCCTTTTCCCCTAACTAAAGCTGCGGATATCTTTATATAAGAGTTAATTCCATTTTTGGTCATAGATTTGTAGGTGTCATTCCACATTTTTTTTCTGAACATCCCCTATTAGTATTATTGTGGCATGACCATTTTTGGTCCTCCGTCAACAAACCTATTTAAATGACGTTAAATACGAGGGCATTTCAGTCTTTTTTATACCAATTCGGTTAACCCGCTATATTTTTATTTTTATTTGAAAAAAAATCCCTAATTCACAGCTAGAGACCCCTGTCTTCTTCAATTGCAATCTGCGCCTCCACAGCAGTGGAGTGACATGTAAATCTAAGGCCAAAAAAGAAATTAACACTTAGAATTGAATAGACTGAATTACTGAAATGCTCTCATATTTTCCACTCCCCAACCAAACAATTGGTTTTGGGTTTGAGAGGCATATTATGCAAAATGGTTGCAAGATGCATCAACAAAAGATGTGCCTGATGCAGAAGATTCGTTAGGCCCCTGATAATTTTTTCTAGGAAAGAGAGGCTTTTTGTTGCTGCAAGACTAGAAGCACGGCATTTAAAGGTATAAACAAAATGTGTTGGTGTATATTCAGTGACTTGTTATAAACAAATATTGAAGTAGTCAGTATGTTCTAAATATTTCACAGAATGAAAATAAAAGCTTTATAGGTTGGTATTAATTTTATGAGCTTGCAGGGTATTTGAAATTTTTTGTCTGTTCAGTATTCTTAACAGAGTACTAGGTGGTCTAGCTTTCAGAGGTAGTTCTGTATCTTTCTTGGTCAAACTGCAATCTTAGCATACACTAGTGAACTAATTCCAGTTTTAGTCCCGACTGGAGTGATATTCTGTGCAATTATCAATAATCGGAGGACCAAATTGGTCCAAATTGCGTAGTTGTGTACTAAAAGGGAAATACCACTATAGGTAAGCCAGGTAGGAGATGAAAACCCGAACCAGTTATATTCAAATTAGTTGCAATATGCTGGTTACTATTAAAAACATGTTACAGGTGGCAGGCACATAGTACTATTTCACCATAGAAATAGTATTACAGTTTCAATTGTGCATTTTGTATTATGGTTTTCAAGTACTCTCCAAACGACAGTTAATTCAGTATTGGTGTTGTCAGAATTGTCTGTCTGCAGATGTGGCTCATTTTCAGGGCGTTTGATTTTCTTATAGAATGGCGCCTTCATTCCTATATATCTTCACAGTAGTATCCTTTCATCTTGCCAGTGTTCAATACCGAAAATTTTCTCTCATCTGCCTTCTACACCGCCAAGCAGAAACTAGTACGGGTAAGTTTTCTTTGCCGTTATGCAACTCAAAATGAATTGTGAAACCCAACCTAACCGTTTGAGTCATTTATATTTTGAAGCTGTGTCTTGATGAATGCAGGATTTGAAATTTGAATTCAGGAAATGCACAGCCACATACTACTGGGGGTATATATATATATGTGTGTGTGTCCACTGTCCAGAAGGACCACCCCCCAACCCCACGGTGTCAGCTGTATTTAATTTGGTTCCTTATTGGAGTGTCACAATGAAGACAGCAATTTTAGTATGTATCATCAAAGCCCTACTTTACAACAACACTCGATCCATTTGTAATTTTGTGTGTATATATGAATGTATGTGTAAAATCTAGAATTCAATGAAGATTTTGAGTTTGAATTTCTTGTGCTGGTACCCTCCACAATTTACCCACTCACAATAAATGTGTTAGTTGTGAAATAGTAATGATTTTTCTTCTCTTTTTTTTTTTTTTTAATATTATTATTGTTATTGTTTTTGCTTTTACTGTTGGTCTTTTATTAGACTATCTCACATGAAATTGATAATATTTTTTTAATAAAAATATGATACTTGTTTTTTAGTCTTATTACATTTTAACTAATACTCCCTATTATTTTAAGGAATGAAGAATATTTTCTAGTAAAAAATGTTATATTTGTTGACGTATAAAAAGTATTATAATTTAACTAAACAAATTACATATTTGAGATTTATTTTACGTCGATCGGATGAATATAATAAATAAATTTCACAAATACGAAATATATAAATGAGTTAATATCAAATTTAGTCATCAACTATAGTTATTTTTTTCAATTTAGTCATAAATGAGTTTTTGTGCTTAGTTAGGTCATCGGCTTTAATGGTTTTACCCAATTGAGACATTGGCTATTAGAATTAAGAATTAAATCGAGAAAATTTATTATAGTCGAGGACTAACTTGAATAAAACCATTATAGTTGAAGACTAACTTGGGTAAAATTACTATAATCGAGGATTAAATTGGATATTAATAGAGATGAAATTACCAAAATATCTTAACAGATGACTTAACCGAGTAAAATTGTCAAAATTGATGACCTAATTAAGTATAAAAAGTCGTTTAGTACTAAATCAAAAAAAAAAATTACTGTAGTCGAGATGATTAAATTGGATATTAACTCATATATAAATGATGAATTCAAAGTTAAGGTGTGAAGTTGCTTCTAACATACCTTTTTCTAGTCTCTATTTGTGAGACTTGTTAAATCAAAGTACAATATTTTAGTCATTCAACTAAAGTGAATATTGAATAAGAGTCTTATTCACTTTTGATTTATAGTATTGATTTGTTGCATTTTAAATTTTCATTATAATAAACATGTCGAGAACATTTTGTTATTTTGAATTAAAAAGATTTTTTTTTAAAAAAAAAAATCAAAGATTAAAAATGAAACAAATCTTGAGAACTAAATATAAAAATATTGTTGTTGTTGAGGAACTAAAATAAAAATGAAGTGTTGTGGAAAAAGTTTGGTTTGCTCAACCTTGTCCTTTACTTGTAATTGATATAACAAACAGGAATTGAAGAAAAAAATTAAATTTCCTAACTGGCAAAGTTCACATTTTAGTGAGGTAGGTAAATGCCCAAATGTAGTAGTGAGGTGCGAGAAAACATTATTAAAGTATTTTGAAAAAATTGCATGGTTACATTCAGTTATATATGCGGTACAAAACAAACTTAGGGTGAGTTTGCTTCGCACATGGAAATCAGAATCAGTATGAGTATCAAATACTTAGTAGGGATAATAGGTTTTAGTGAAAGTATTTTGCATGTTTGGTAGTAGGTGGAATGAGAATGATTATTAATAGTTGGTGAAGAAAGGAGGAATGGGAATGAAACCCTTATTTCATTAGGGTATCGGTTTTCCAATTAATGGATATTCCAAACCCATAGTAGTATCCTAAAAGCCTATCAACTAAACAATTACAATCACTTTGATACCCATACCTTATGCCTAAACCACCAACCAAACACATCCTTAGTAAATTAGCTATATGCATGAATATTTTTAGCCCTAAGTTATGCATAAAGTGGTTCTAAAGTATTAAATTAGTCACTTAATTAAGATTAAAACAAATGAGATATTTTGAAAGAAAAAAAAATTAACAAATGAGATATTTAGTAAGAAAAAATTAATTAAGTAGTGAAAGTTAACATCTTGACTTCTACTACAACACATACATACTTTACAATCTAAGTTATTTAATCTTTGACTAATTTATATCTATATTATTTACTTATATCTATACACACACATATACACACAGACACACACATACAAGGGTCCCTTTATATATATAAAGGGTGAGGTGGGATGGGGGAGGGACACAACTGCTCTCACTGCCCCCATACTAGCTCCGTCCCTGATATCAGTGACAAAAATAGTCCCAAAGAGTTAAAATTGTTACTACCTGCTTAACTTAGGATGGAGTGAAGGATCAAATTAGTCACTTTATTAAGTGACATATTAGTGATAGAAATAGTCTTAAAAGCAGGGCCGTTCCAATAAAAATTGGGGCCCTGTACCATATCTTAATGTTGGTCCTTTTTCGAGTAATTTCTATATATAAATAATAATTATTCAAAAAGTTGTATCAAAATATAAATATTGTATAAAAAATACATATAGAATTTTATTTAAAAAGTGACATGCATCGTGCACATTTAGACGCAAAATCATCAATCAAACTTTTGATATCAACGTCTTCCAAAAGCTCATTTTCAATGGAGATTAAAATTAATTCATTGAGTCTCTCTTGCAACAAACTTGATCGTAAGTAAGATTTTAACAATTTCAACTTTGAAAAACTACTTTCTTTAGAGGTAATAGTAATCGGGATAGTCAATAATATTTTGTATGCAATAGTAGCATTTGGAAAACAACTCATCTGTTTCAAGAAGAATTGAAGAATTAGTTGAATTGCGGTTTGCGATCTACGAAATTACCGAATTGTGAATTGGAAATTGTTGAATTGTCGAATTTCGTTATGGTATTGCTGTATTTTATAGGGTTGGGAATTTAGAATTTGCTAATTGTCTAATTGAGATGTGAGATTATGATTTATGAAATATAATTGCGCAACGGAATTGGCAATCTTTTTGGATTAGGAAATATATATACATTGGAATTGGCAATCTTTTTGGATTAGGAAATATATATACATTGGAATTGGCAATATATATATATATATATATATATATATATATATAGGGTTTTTAAAACAATTGTCAATTGGATTCAATTTCATCTTGTCACAAATTGGTCCAATCTTCATGCATTTAGCCTAAATTTTTGTATACTATAAAATTGGGGGCCCTGTGCGGCCGCACATGTTAGACATGCTCAGATACGGCCCTGCTTAAAAGAAAAAATTGTCACTTCCCGCTTAACTTAGGAGTTAATGATCAATTTAGTCACTTTATTAACTAACATATCGGTGACAGAAATAATCGTCATTGAGTTAAAATTGGACTTCCTACTTAATTAAGAGTTAAAAAATGATCATAACAAATATAATTTAAGGAATAAATTTGCATCCCGTATAGCAACTTTTCAAGCATTTTTGTTAAAAGTGGTCCCGAAGATAATAACCCACTGACAACAACGATAAGTCCCATTCATTATGGCATTCCACTTGACACGAAATCTCCCAAAACTTGTTTATCATTTTCTTTATATATCAATCAAATGTCATGTTTTCAACAAAGTGGTTTAAATTTCATCTCAAATTTTTGTTGTCATTCAAAAATAATTGCAATAATACAACTTAATTACTCAGAGAATATTTTACACTTAATAACATATATATATATATATATATATATATATATATATATATATATATATATATATATGAGAAGTATTTGTTCTATACTTTCTCAAACATTTTCAGATAATTGAGATGTCATCACACTACATGGTAGTTGGCGATAACAAATATTTTTAATTACAAAAAAAATAGCAAATACTTCTAAAAATTCAAACCTTAAAAGAATTAATACAAAAAAGAAGAAAAAAAAAAAGAAGAAAAAAAGCTTGTTATAGTTAAAATGATGTAATTGTGAATTTGGAAAATTTGTGAGCAATCATAAAAAAAAAGGCTAAAGTGTTATCCTGCACCATGAACTATATTGGATTATTCATGCCGCACATTGAACTTTCATAAGGTCTATTTCGATACACAAACCATTAATTTTTTTTCATCTAGCAATTTTTACAGGTTACCTACAAGTTATAGGTAATCTATGCTGACTTGGACTTTTTTTTTTTTTTTGTTTTCTTCTTCTTCTTTTTTTTTTGTTTTTGATTTTTTTTTATTTTCTTCTAAATCTTCTCCAGCCAAACAACCGGTACCAAAACTGTAAAATTAAAAAAATTTATATTTAGGCATTTAGCTACTAGCAGTAGTTAAATATATATATAAAAAAAGAAAATTATATTTAGCTACTGCCAGTAGGCAGTAGCCAAAATAATAATAATAAAAATTTATAATAAATTTTTTATAATAACAAAACATATTATATATAACTATATATATTAAAAAAAAATTCATGTTGAACCGGAACCGGAACCTTTATATAAGATTCCGGTTATGATTTGTGTAACCTTGGAACCGTGAACCGGAGCGAATCGCGGTCACCCCTAGGCAGGTCGTCGATGGGCTCGGCGAACGCTGCCGCAAGGGAGGGGAGGAGCAGTGGATTGTGGAGGGGCCGTGGTGATTTGGTCTAGTGAGCACTGGTCCGGCTGAAGGTATAGGGGAGGGGCAGCGTGAGGCGTTGATTTTTGAGGTTTACTTAAAAATTTTGGGTTGACTTAAAAAGATCTACATAAGCTAATTACCTGTGCCATGTCATCATAGTAACCTGGTAACCTGTAAAAGATGCTAAATGAAAAAAAAAATTAATGGTTTGTGTATCGAAATAGACGTTATAAAAGTTCAAGATGCGGCATGAATAATCCAATATAGTTCATGGTGCAGAATGACACTTTAGCCTAAAAAAATGAGTTTTATACGTGTCTACAATGTTCAAAGTTCAACTCCCCATGAAAATTACATATTGGTCTTTTTTATTTGAGTCAGTCAATTATGTACAACCTAGACTGGTTTATCTCATTTTGTTCATTTGCCGACTTGGGTCACAATGTGAGTTTCACACAGAGCACCCATTCGAGTTGCAACTACGAGCTTTGTCATAAATTAAAGTCTTGTACATGTGCGACTATATATCTCATAAACATATAATTAAATTTGTTTTTTTACTTAAAATGCATTACTATTTATGAGTTTATAGAAAAATATTACATTTCAATTAAAAAATATTATACATTTTTCGCGAGATGAGTTCAAACCAAATGTATTATATTCCATCATACCGGGTTTAGGGGAAGAAATATATGAGGAATGGTAGCTTATTAAGTTATTAGTGACTTTTTCATCAGTATGGAAAAAGCAGGAAACATTACCAATGGTATGTAGAACCTTAGCTTGTTGAGTTAGGTGTTGAGAATTGGCAAGTGGTAATATAATGGGGAATTGAAGTCTGTCCATTTTTATTTGGTTAGACTGCAGCTAGCTTGCTCCATAACCTTTGGCATATGGTATGGTTAATCAAAATATATATATATAAGAATTTCATTCGAGAAGGGTACATTGAATTGAGTGATTCACACTTCATATACGCGCTACTCACCTTACAAACTCAGATCAAATATAACGAGATACGCAGTGAAAGAGAGTGATTATTGAAAAATCCCTTCATATATATAGCATGATGCACTAACTAAATTTGTTGTTTATTGTCCTTCTTGATTTGAGCTGGTCAGCTACTATGAGTAAACTAGGCTGGGTTACTTCCTTGTAATCCTTTGCTAGCTAATGTCATAAGGCGAGATTTATTCCATACACACCTTCAAACAATGGTTGCTAATGATTTCCTACGTCCCTCAATAAAAATGGAATTTAAATGGTGTGTTGCATTTTTTTTTTTAATTTTTTGGCAGAGGTCAGTGAATGATCAAGTCCATAAACAATGGAATTTAAATGGTGTGTTGCATTTTTTTTTTTTTTTTTGGCATAGGTCAGTGAATGATCAAGTCCATAAATTGGTGGTTAGGGAATTGTTGCGTAGAGGCCGGTAAAGGGTCAAGTCTAGCACCTTACCTCTCTAATGATTTCTTACGTCCCTCAATAAAAATGGAATTTAAATGGTGCGTTGCATTTTTTTTTTTTTTGGCAGAGGTCAGTGAATGATCAATTCCATTTAAACAATGGAATTTAAATGGTGTGTTGCATTTTTTTTTTTTGGGCAGAGGTCAGTGAATGATCAAGTCCATCAATTGGTGGTTAGGGGATTGTTGCGTAGAGGCCGGTAAAGGGTCAAGTCTAACACCTTACCTTTCGAAAATGTTACAGTCTATAAGGAAATAAAGTTGCGCATTTGCTGTAAGCTATGACTTTTAATGTAATGATATAAACATTTCATCCTAACAAATAGTATCAGAGTCAGGTCACGAGTTTGAAGGTGAGCTTGATCCTAATATTTTTTTTTTGGGAAAATATATCAATACAATAATTATAAAAATAAATTGTAAAATTGATAATTTATTTTGATGTATAGGGTTTGTCCCTCTCAATCATTTTCTTTGTTCAATCCATTTTGGGCACTTTTTCTCAACCATCTTATTCATCACTTTCTATCATTTTCTTACACGTCACGTTTTTGTCGGAAATTGCAGCAGTTTGAGATTAGTAACTAAGAAGATATTAATAGTTAATAGAATTATAATAAAGTAAGCGATAAATATGGGATGGTAGGTCCAACCTAGTTTGATTGTTTTTTTTTTTGAACGTCCCTAGTTTGATTGTTAATCCTTCTTTTTCATATATAGTACCTATCTACTTTTAGCCAACATTTCAGTTTCCATGTCTACAATTAAACTTTATCAATTATATTATAAATATTGAACCAAGATGACAGTGTGGACCATAATAACTTTCAATTGTTATAACCAAGATTCACAATTCTTACTTTCAATTAACACATTATGTATCTATAGTTAACAATTTCTGTATATATAGACAAATAACTTGATAATAACACATAATATTATAGTTACAGAAACTGTCAATTGCAGGTATAGAATGTGTCAACTACAGATACAGAATTTAGAGGTTATTTTTGAACCAACGTCTACAATGTAAGGTAGACCTTGATTTGGTATAATTTGCCAATAACTTATAACATATGATAGTAAACGGAGCAATACATGTTAATATAATAATACAACTCATCAGAAAAGTAAAATATATGATAGAAAAATTAATAAAATAGTATATAATATTAAAATAGAAAAAATATTACTTCGTGTGTTTTTTGTATTGATGATATTGGAAATTATAAATATGTCTGTATTTATAGGCTTATTTGAATAAGTAATAACAATATACACTAAACAAACTAAAACGTTCATAGATTAGTTGGTCTTGTGTGAGATCGTCGAATGTGAAACATATAATACTTTTTAATGAAAATTTAATTTTTTTTAATGAACTCATAAAGAAAGTGTATTATATCTTCATTAAAAAGTATTACACATCTAATATGAAACAGAATCAGACAAATTTTTGTGTTTAAAATAACTAAAATCACACCAGTCTAACAACTTTAAAGGCGAATTCTAACCTTACACTCTATGGTAAATTTTTCAAATTGAATTTGAAAAATAATTTTTTTTAAATTTGACTACAAGTTTAATTTTTTTATCAATCAACTAAAATCGTGCCACTAAATTAATTTTATTTGTACCAAGTAGAATCTCAAGGGCATTAAAATAGATTTGATGATAAGTAATTTAATTTTGAATTAAGCAAAGTTCATTATGACTACCAGACATTGAATGTTTCTAATAAAAAATAGTATAATATAAGTAGATCTCATTTAAACTTTTAAATGACATATTTTTATACATTAAAATTTTAGAGGAAAATTCAATTTTAGGCTCTCAATTTTTCTTTGTTAGCGATTTTAGTCCCAAACTTTTACCGTTGTAATATACACCTCCAACTTTTCAAAAGAGTTGTAGTTTTAACTTCTAGATCAACAAAACTATTAAATTATATTAAAATATTACTTAGTACGTAGATATTTTAATACTTTTAATATTTCTTATTTAATTATTTTATTCTTTAGTCTCAAATTTTCATTTGTAAAATAAAAAACTTGATTTTAATAGTTTTGTGTAAAAAAAATAGGGATGTGCACCATAATGAAGGAGAAAAATTTAGGAAAGAATATTGTTAATTCTCTATATTGCCGATTAAATACCAAAACTAAAAAAGTTATAAAGAATAAGGACAATAAAATTTTAAAATAAATGTGTACTAAGTATTCCATAATATTTAATAGTGTTGTTGATTCAAGGGTTAAAACTACAATTTTTTTTGAATGGCCCGGTGTGTATATTGCAACGAAAAAAAGTTAAGGACTAAAACAACTGGCAAGAAACAATTGAATGATTTTTTTTAAAAAAAATGCATTTTTCTTTAATTTTATTTGTTTACAATAAATTAATAAAGTTATCATTTTTAGATCAGGTGGACCTGATCTATAATAATATAACTATGATCTAATTCAAATGATATAAAATCCTAATGTATTAAATATTGTACAACTATATAATATAAGAAAACAACAAAAAAGAACTCCCTTCAAATAAATTTAAAAAAGAAAGCACTCTTGCTGTCTTGCAGAGCAGAAGAAGTGGCCAAGAATCTGACACCTCTGGGATAGATGCCCAACCAAATTTAAAATTAAAAAAAAAAATTAGAACTGACAATCATTAATTAATTTATATAATTTATTGAACAATTTTTAGTTAAAAATTCAAGTAGCAATTAAAGTTTTTATTAGAAGTACTGTTTACTGTTTATTATTTAATTTTTCACCAACCATTCGTAGAACTTTTCTGATACAACTGAACAAATTATAACAAGCTCACTGCATGCGTACATTAGCAAATTAATTATAGGGAAAATAGTATATATGGTCGTTGAATTATACTCTAGGTAAGATTTACTCTCTTAATTATTGTCGTATCTTTATTTATATATATACACTTAGGATTCCATGAGAACATACTCAGAAGAAAATTAAAAACTAATCTTAGTTTTATATTTGTAAAAATTGGACGGATCATATCAATTTTTTTTTAATAAAAAAAATTGGATGCTATTTTTATAATTATCATTAGCTTCACTTTACAAACTTGAATACTTAAATATGCAATATGTAACAACTAAATATCCAAATCTATATTTCAAAATAAAATGTAAACCTGGATAAATTTTTAAAAAACAATAAAAAGCTAAATTTTAAATATAACCAGTAAATGCTAGACCCAAAGCAGTAAAAAGTGAATCAGTAAACAAAATAAAACAAAAAACACAGTCATAAACTCTAAAATCGAAACGTAAGTGCAATGCATTTTTACATTTTTACAAGTGCAATCTTTTAATACAAAATGTGCAATATGTTAATACTAAAAGTGCGAAAATGAAAAATATTGAGAAGTGTAGATTTTAATGTTCAAGTTTGCATAGTAAAGTTGGTGATAATTAAGAAAATACCACCGTATTTTGTTTAAAAAAAATTTGATCTGGTTCATCCGATTTTTCCAGATATAAGGTTGATATTGGTTCTTAGTTTTCTCCTAAGGACTTGTTTTCATATGATCCTCTCTCTCTCTCTCTCTCTCTCTATATATATATATATATATATATATATATATATATATATATATATATATATATAAAATCTAAAGTGGCTGTATGTTTTGGTTAATTTTGTAAATATTTCATTAGATTTGCATACAAAATTAATTAAAAAACTTCTAAATCACGGGAGTAAACATGAAATTTTGATTTTCAGTGTTCCAATGAATTTATTAGAGAAATTTCTACTTCCAACCGGGTAGTAAATAGATGTAAGAGTTTTAAATACAAGAGGAAGAAAAAACTATTAAATTTTAATTTGATGTTTAATCATGCCATTTAAGTTTTTTTTTTGTTTAATTAATTTTTCATCTAAACCTAATGAAGTATTAATGCAAAGGATTAAAACTACTAGTTTTAGAATAATTGAGGGATTAAAAGGAGAAACACTAATAACCTAGGGGTTGAGTCTATAAGTACGTGATCAGTAACGGGAGGACTACATATGTCATTTTCCCTTTTGTCTTCTTTCGTTAATTACTCCTTTCATTATGTCTCTAGATAGTTAAACTTAGTTGCTCATATTTTAACTTCTAAAGCCTATCATCAGGCTAGTGCTTTGTATTAGAACTTTGTCCCATCTGACTTTGTTTCGATTATTTTGCCCGCGGTAATCTACTTTAACTTTTGCTTTCAAAAAACTATCTATAAAAATAGATAATTCCATGTAATATTTATAGAGTAATATTATTAACCCCACATATTTTACTGAATTAAGCATCCCTCATTTATTTTAAGGAGATATATTATTGTATTTAGTTGAAAAGTCAAAATAAAACATCATTTTTTTTTATTTGAAGGAGATCCACTTCAGGAGAGAAGTGAAAAAATAATGAAATTCTTTGTGCATATTTCTATGCATTTATGTGTGTAGATGTACTAATTTACAATGTATACAATAAATAGTATTTTTTTTTAATCCACGAGGTGTTCCGAGTCTTTCTCCATCCCATAGTCGAGTCTATCCGACTAATCTGCTAGCTCTGAGAGGCACAGGAATTGGCTCAAGAAAAATTGTTACTCGTGAAAATCGAACACACAAATTGTATTTGTTTCTACTCATTCTACTTATTTTAACATACAAACATAGTAAGGATACTAAATGATGATGGGTCACACTTGTGTGAGACCGTCTCACGGATTCTTGTTTGTGAGACGAGTTGGGTCGGGTCAAAGCACCATGCAAATGTTATACTTATATGTGTAAATGTCATACTTATATGCTCAAATATAACACTAATCAAGAATACAATTTTTGTTACTTATAAGACAAAAAGTAATACATTTTTCATAACAAGTAATGTTGACAAGTGCCCCTTACTTATAAGGGCAAATATAATACTTTTGAGGACAAATGTAATACTTTTAAATCGAAATGTAAAAGTATTGTATTTTCCCTTAAAAGTATTACATTTACCCTTATAAGTAACAAAAAATTTATTCCTGATTAGTATTACATTTAAGCATATAAGTATGACGTTTGTGCATATAAGTATTACATTTGTATCTTAACCCGACCTGACCCGTCTCATGGTGAGACGGTCTCACACAAGTTTTTGCCAATGATGATTATTGTTTTGAAGTGTAATATTAATACTATTAAATATGAATTTGCATAAAATTAAAGCACCAATTTTTCTAGCATCGTACATCTTATTTTACATTTTCAAATATTGCATTTTTTATTTTTTTTTGCTTATTAAAAGAAAAGGAGAAATATAATGAATATAAATACAAAATTGAGTATTTATTGTTATAGTTTAGCAGCATAGAGTGGCAATAAATCCATTTAAAATTAAATCTGTTTATTGAATTGAACAACAACCCTGTCTACAACATTAACTGCAACATTTAACAGTGCAGAAAAAGAGCTTCTCTCCCATCCATCCCCCCAACAAGCCATATTCATTTCTCCTCTTCTTCTTCTTCATCAAAGGTAAAAAAAATGGGGAAGAAAATGAAGCTTCCATTTCTGTTCAGAACCTCAGAAGCATGGCCGCCATGGCCGAGCTGCGGCTTTATTGGCAATCCCAAAACCCTTTCCTTTCGAGCCGATAGCGACAGTAACGCCATGTTAAAGACTCTGAACTCGGCGTATCTCGTTGATGAATGTTCCGTCTGTTGCGGTGAGTTTCCGCCTCCGCCGCCGCCGCCGCCGCCGCAGGCGGCGGCGGAAAGTTTTGGCGATGGCGGCGAGTGTGTAGAGAATGTGATTCGCCGCTTGAGGTCGTCGGAGAGGCTGTTCTTCGAGCCGGGGGGAGCGAGATCGTCGAAGCTGTTGGAGGAGGAAGAGCCGCCGCGGACGGTGGCCGGCGGCGGCGGGGAGAGTTTTGTGTTCAAGGAGAGCGTGGAGATGGAAATCGCGTCCAGGAACCCTTTTGCGGATTTCAGGAGATCAATGGCGGAGATGGTGGAAGCCCACGGCGGCGGGTTTCCGCACGATTGGAAGTTTCTAGAAGAGCTCCTGGCTTGCTATCTGAGACTCAACGGAAAAACCAGCCATGGATATATAGTTGGAGCTTTTGTGGACTTGCTGGTTGAGCTTTTCATGGATCAGAGTTTAGCCAATGAAGAATCTGACACCATTAATGTCCCTTCTTCTTCCTCATCATCATCCACATCTTCAATCAATACTTTTAATAGCCATTGTCAACTATCTTCTTCTTCTTCTTCTTCATCTTCTTCTACTACCCATTCCTTCACCTCTCCTTTATCTTTTTGTTCTTCTTTGTCCTTGCTAGAGGAAGCTGAGGATGAGACTGAGAAATCCATAGACAATGCATCTTCTTCTTCATCTTCATCTTTGTCTCCACATTTTTCTTGAATTAATTCCAAAAAAAAAAAGAAAAAAGAAAGTATAATAGTTTGTATTATACTGGCTGCCCTGGATGGGTTGCATTATATTAATTTAATTTTGTATGTGGTAGACATTTCCACTGGCTTCTTAATTACTCACTGTATGTATGCATGCGTGTACTTTTAGCCTTATTTATGGTACATGATGACCATTTTTGAAAATAATAACTATATCTTGTACTCTTGCTTGGCTCTAGCTAGGTTTCATTTCAATGATTAATATATTACACTACATGTGTGAAAATAAATGACATATGATATAATACACCATATCTACTCTGCTTAGTGAGTGATATTTTAAAATCTTAAACTTGTTAGAATCAAGCTAAGCTTCTCATCACTACACTACACTAAATGGAACCCTAGTCAAAATTGCTAAACTTACAAACTTGTAACCACAAGGTCACGAATTCGAATCTTAACTTTCTTGGTTTGAGTCGGTCAACCCAAACTAGTTACCTCCTTGTTGTCCTTTGCCGACTAGGGTTACAATGAGGGATTTACCTAGTGCACAACGTCAGGTAGTGGTTGCGGATTTCCCTCATAACTAATTTCATTTCTTTATAATTGCATAACAGTTGGTATCACGTTTCAAATGTTACTTGGTGACTACTATTGTATTTCCAATGTTCATCGGCAACAAGATACTAGGTTTTCAGACCTCCAACCAACAAATAGTTAAATTATTGTCTTCAACTAAGATTTCTTTCTTTTAAAAATTTCAAGTGTCTTCCTATATATTATGAATCATATCTGATATATATGGAATCCGTATAGGAGGAAGAGCATGACAATAGTTTAGTATATTTTGTTTGGAGTGAGGAAGTGAAAAGTAGCTGAGGTTGCTTCAACGGCATTTGGGTTGTTAATTAATGCTATGCTGAATTTCAAGGTGTCCATTTTTGTTTTGTTTTGTTTGAGGATGGACCTGTCCCTAGCTGAATAGTACAAATGTATGCAGAATTTTTTTTTGTATTCTTCTTTTCATGTTTTTAATCATATTGCAATTATCAAAATATATAATGCGCATTTGTTAGTTCAAGAAAATTATTTTTTGGTGCGTATAGTAGACAAATTTTTATTATTATTATTTTTGCTTGACTTGCTATGTCATGATTGACTGCACGAGAAAAGAAAAACCCTTTTTAGTCAATAATTGATTAACACATTCATTAGGCCGGTAAAGTTTGTTTAATGCATTCATTTGTTTAAATATAGTTATTATTACCTAGGGCTTAGCGTATTGGTTTGTCGCTTCATTTAACGTCACGATCGAAGGCGATAGTGTGAGATTTCTAATACGTAATCGAATTTTAACTACCTATTGTCATTTTCAGTGGAGGGAGGTTAGGAGGCAAAATTACAATAATTTGGAATAGTAAAAAGTGATATATATTTACTTACCTATGACAATTATAAACCAATACAACTAACTCGATTAAAACAATCCGGAGACTAAAATTAAATCACACTTTTGATTATGATAATTGTAGTATGTGTGGGATCGAATGAAGGTTTGGAAAGGTGAATATTCCTTGGGATGTCGTTCTCTAAGGATGATGAATGGGAATTGAACAATGCACGTAAGCACAAGTGCGTAAGAACCGTAAAAAGCTAGGTCCCAAGACTTAAACAAAGAGCATTGTCAAAGTAACAAGTGAAAGTAAAGCAACAAGTAATTTTGTAAAGAAGCAACCTCTCAAAGTGAGGGGGGCTTCTTGTGCGCAATGAGCAAAGGTCTAGTCTATGTGTTCAATTGAGTTACCATGATTTACATCTTCCCAGATGCTTTGTCAGGCCAGGGCGTGGGGGGCCCTTGGGGTTGGGGATTCAACCTTTTGGGAGAAGAAGAAGCAAGTAAGTGAATGGAGAGGACTAGGACTAGATGTTCCTTGATTGTATGCAATAGAATGACCCTAAGTATAGAAAGTAGTGTAATGCATTGATCATAATTCTTGGAAGATAGATGTTCCCATTGCCAAGCCACTCTCGTGGTCTATTTAGCCTATCAAGTAGTAGAAAACTACTCCCGTAGCAACCCTACTACTTGAGCCATTTCATTGGACACTTAGATCAGTCCATATCTTCTTCCGAGCTCTACCTCTCGGTGCAAAGTGGAAATTGCAAGTAGAGTAGGCTATAGTGTAGTCCTAATCTCTTAGTGGCTACACGCCTCCTAGACCTCTTGTATAATACAACTGTCATTATACAAAAGTCCACTTCCAACAAGAATTCAAATCAATGCATCGAGTCACATCCTAATTGCAATCAAAACATTCTAGCATACTAACAAGTAAACCTAATCCTAATTCCCTAAAAAATAGCTGCACTTTGTCACAATTGTATAGCTAGAATGAAGAATCAATGGAAGCATTTGAAACAAAAGTAAACTACAATTAATTGAAATGAACAAACTTAGCTTCAAGAACAATCTTCAATCTCCAAAGAAATCTTCAATCAATTGTAGTTGAAATCCCCCTAGAATCCTTAGATCGATGTGTCAAGTTGCTCTAAGAACGTGACCCTAGGGAGGATTCTCTCTTTAAAACGTAAAGTAAATAAAAATTTCGATCCCCACAAATGAGAGCAAAAACCCTGTTTATAGCCGCATTTGCACCCCCTGTCATGAGGCTCATCACGCCGTGATGTGTGGTGTGACAAACAAAACCAGAATGTAGAAGCCTTCGTCACACCCCCTCACTTTGTGACTACAGGCGTGATGGGCAGAACCAGCGTGTTGCTTCACCTTGTCACGAGAGTTATTATCTCTTGACGAGTGACGTGATCTATAGAACCCAGTCTCAGGAGTTTGTGTCATGAGGTCAAATACTACATGGTTCCATGCATGACTAGCAGAACCAATTCCGCAATCTTCTTATTTTGGCTCCTTTCTTTAGTATTTTTCCCTTGACTTGGTCCCTTTTGCCTAGCAAACACAATAGTACACAAAATTAGTCCTTAGTTCAATTTATGGCAATTAGACCATTCTAAGGACAACAATTAAAGCACAAAATATGCACTCACTACTATAGAAAACATCTTTAACGTCGGTTTTTTAGCACTTTTAACGTCGGTTAAAAATCGACGTTGATCTGGCCGACGTTGTATATAAATGATACGGCGTCGGTTGTAAAAACCGACGCCGTATGTATTTTTTATTTTTTAAAATAAATAAACGACGTCGGTTTTTAAAAAAAACCGACGTCGTTTATTTTTAAAAAATAAAAAAAATAAGAAACGACGTCGTTTTTTTAACAAAACCGACGTCGTTTATTTAAAAAAAATAAAAAAAATATGAAGACGTCGGTTTTTTTAAAAAAACCGACGTCGTTTATTTAAAAAAAAAATAAAAAAATGAAACGAAGTCGGTTTTTTTAAAAAACCGACGTCGTTTATTTAAAAAAAAAATTAAAAAAATAATAAACGACGTCGGTTAATATGAAATAACCGACGTCGTTTATTATTATTTTTTAAATATTAAAAATATTTTACGAATCTACCTAAAACCTGTACAGTATATTTCCAATTCACACATAAGTTTCAGAACCTGTGTAACAAATTAACATTTATAATTCACTATTGATCAAACTAATAAAGTTCTCAATTAATCAAAGTTAATAAACATCACAACTTATCAAACTAATAAAGTATACTACAATAACTAATAAAACATTGAATTTTCAATATAAATCTCACAATTCAATAACACTAATAAACAACAAGTATTTAACATAAATCTCACAATTCATCAAGCTAAAGAAGTAATCTATCAATCCATTCATCAACTAAATATTGGCACCAATGCATTATTATTCCTAAAATAGACAATAATTTCTTAAAATCCGAAATTATTAATTTATAAGCCCTAATATGCATTATTATTCCTAAAATATATAACAATTTCTAAAATTCATAATGTATCAAAAAATAATTCGAAATTCGAAATAAAAAAAAAAAAAACGAAGCTTACCGCCAGCGGAGTCACGGGCAGGGGCGGTGGTTGGGCGGGCCGGTGGTGGCTGGGCAGGGAGGCGGTGGCCGTGCGGGGCGGCGTTGACGAAGGGCGGTCGCTTGCGCAGTGGCGAGGCTCGGTGGAGGTGCGGTGGGCGGTGCAGCTGCGGCGGTGGAGGAGCGGCGGTGGAGGTGCGTCGGCCGGTGGCTGTGCGAGGGTGGAAGTCCGGCCGGTGGCTGCGGTCCTTAGTCGAAGAAGAAGAACGAAAAGTGATAGAAAGAAAAACGCAGATCTGAAAATCTGCTGTGCGAACGGTACTTTATAAAAGCTCTACGGTGTCGGTTGTAGCTACAACCGACGCCGTTTGTTTTTTTTTTTTTAAAAAAAAACGACGTCGGTTCTCTAGAAGAACCGACGTCGTTTTATATTTTAAAAAAAATAAAAAACAAATAAAATATGTACGACGTCGATTTGAAACAAACCGACGTTGTACATAACGATACGACGTCGGTTCTTTAGAAGAACCGACGTCGTATAGTTATCGTAATTTTTTAAAAATTATTTAACGTCGGTTTTTTAGTAAAACCGACGTCGTAAATATTTGACGTCGGTTTTTTAAAAAACCGACGTTAAATGTGTTTTCTGTAGTAGTGACTCCTCCAAAATATCCCACAAACATAGTGTATTTGACACTTATCTGATTACAAGTGAGTGTGGGAGGCTCTAACTAGGTCACGAAATGTACTAGAGGTCTTAAAAATGAGGTCGTTCTACAAGATTAATGTGGCATATGACTATGGGTAGCTCAGGTTGGTCACAACATGTATCGAGCACTAATGTGAATATCAAAACCGTGATGATTGGCGTTATACTTTTTTAAACAAAACCTGACTCTAGAGAGTAGTTTCCCGGCCTTGGAGGTCTAGAAATTAAAGCTGCAAAACTAGTTGGATCCAGCCTATCCATACTTACGTGTGTGTGTATATATATATATATATATATATATATATATATATATATATATATCCTCATCAGATACAAAGTTTAAACAATAATTACCTATTATTTTATAGATTAAAAAGTAACACCTACAATGAGGCCAAATATATAACCAAACACACACAAAGCTAAGGGGCATCAATTATTTTAGATTTCAAATCTGAAAGTCATTTTCAGTTGATGGCTACAACTTAACAGTGTGGGATGAATAAATTCATAAAGTGTGGTCCTTCCAGATTCTTATGTACACGATCAATCTCATCATCCTCAGTCTGCAACATTATCACCAGAAAAAGAAAAAAGAACCTAAAAATCGATAAAAATAATGATGTTGAAGAACATTCATCCCTATGTCTCTTTATAGTAACTGAATATGCTGTTGTATTAAATTTTACTTCCAATTCCTGGGTTTAAATCAGTCTTTTCTCATTTTTGTAAATTTATTTTCTTTTCTAAGGATGAGACCAGAACAGAGAATCGTACTTTTGGAGGGTTTCGTTGGTAGGCCTCAATCCTCACTGGCTGAAAGGATAAAAACAAGAAATTTAATATATTCTCTTCGCAATGTCACTGCCAAATTCAACATTATCACTTTCCACCAACGACCCATGCTTCAAATGAGATTGAAAAAGCATATTTCCTTTTGAGAAAAGTTCTGATGTCAATATTTACTGTAAAGAATAATGCTGTCTGAATTCACTTCATAATGTCACCTCCATTTTTTTCAAAAGAAGAAATTTATGCATTAATCAAATAAAAAAGAACCAATTATTATTATTATTATTATTATTATTATTATTATTATTATTATTGTTATTGTTATTGTTATTGTTATTGTTGTTATTATTGTTATTATTGTTATTGTTGTTGTTATTGTTGTTATTGTTGTTGTTATTATTATTATTATTATTACTATTATTATTATTATTATTATTATTATTATTATATTCATGGGTAGTTATACTTATTACACACTAATGAGGTAGTGGTAGTTTCATAACCTTGTATATAAATAGCTACCTATGTATTTGAAAAAAGACATTGGAAAATATCTATTGAATTTGTTTGGTGATATTCTCCTATCCTATCTCCTTTCTGGAGTTAGCATGTGAGTCTGTGACTCAGAAGGAATTGAAACACAACAATGTCTCTTCTCCCCTTACTTTCTGGGAGCATTTCCATACAACTTCAAGGTTGTATCACATTACTCATTCTTAAACATAAGAACTTGTGTTTGATGAACCCGTTGCACATAGTTAGTCTTGCTAATATGATTTATCTATCCTGTGTAATGTACAAACTAGCTATTATATAGGGGCAGCGTTTACCCAATCCACACTCTCAGATATTGACTATGAATATCACTTCTAACTAACCCAAAAAATAGTGGGTGGGGGGTGGGGATTGTCACAACATTCCATATACCAATGCCCATCAATTATAGAGGTGGTTGGAAACTCGCTTTATCGGCCTAAATTTGATTTATTTGACAAATTTTAACCGTTTGACTTAGTCAAGCATCTAAAATGAGTGTGACCCTGTTTGGTAAATGGCTGTTAGCTGATTGGGTCGGGTGTTTGGGTTGGCTGTTTGGATTAAAAGGTATGATTTGTTGATAACATTAGATGATTGTAGAAAGTTGTTTGATAAGCTGTTTGGTATAATTGTTTTTTTCTCAAAAAGCTAATTGAAAAGGCTGCTTTGAGTAGCCTTTTGAATTTTAACATTTTGGAGTTATAAAAAGATTATTAACCAAACACTTATATTGATTTTTTAACCAAGTCAAACAACTAATAGTGGTCAAATAAGCTAAAATTGGCTGATAGGCCGATTATTTACCAAACAAGGCATGTAAATAATTTTTTTTGGCTTGACTTATTGATGGTAATAAGCTAAAAATGAAAAAGCTAATTTCAGTACTTTATTGATATCAATAAAAGTTTAATTTACCTTTAATAGTTGTTGATTATTTTAGTGTTTATATTTATTCAGTTTTTATTCAAATTTATATTTTTTATTATCATTAAATCCGTCTAGAGCCCCACATTTTAATTGACTATTGGCCTAAGATATTTTTTCATACATAATTGTGGTAACCGTTGTGTTGAATTATTATTAACAACTAACTTATGTTTATTCTATTTTTATATGAATTTATATTTTTAATGTTGAATTGTTATTAACTATGAAGTATTCCTTTATAATTATAAATTACTAATAAGGCAAAAGGGTCAAATAGATCCATGTACTAACACTGATTGTTCATCCAGTACCATGCATTAAAATATGGTTCATCTAAGTCATTATACTCCTAATCATTTTTCATCTAACATTTTTAGCCTATTTCTAACAAGTAACCCATCTAATTTGTTGACATGGAAAAATAAAATAATAAAAAATTGTGACATGTTATTTATATGAATGTTTTGGATGATTTTACCCTATTTCATTAACGAAGAAAATGATTTCTTACAATGAAATAGGGTAGAAATCAAAGTTGTTGTATAATGTTTTAATTACAGTGTACTGCACTACGTACTGTGTATGTATATTGGGGTATCCAAAGTTGTTCGGCAATGAAATTCCATGAAAATCGATATATGAAAATTAAATATAATAACTTAAGATATTGTATTGGGTAAATTTTATTATTTAAAAAAAAATAATTTAATGTTCATAAATCGATTTTCATGGAATCTCATTATTGAACGACACTGAATACCCTGCTATACATACACAGTACACTGTAGTTGAAACTTTATATAGCAACTTTGATTTCTGTCCTATTTCATTGCAAAAAATCATCCAAAAATACAATATCTTAAGTTATTCAATTATCCAAAAATCCAAAAATATTAATTTATTTTTAAAATAAAATTAAATTTACCAATACAATATCTTAAGTTATTATAAAAATAATTTAATTTTCATACATTGATTTCTATGAAATCTCATTGTCGAACGATAGTGAATACCCCGCTATACATACACTGTAGTTAAAACTTTATATAGCAATTTTGATTTCTACCCTATTTCACTGCAAGAGTTTTTTTTTTTCATTAATGAAAAAGGGTAGAAATCATCCAAAACATCCATATAAATAACATGTCATCCTTTTTTCTAATTTTATTTTACTATGTCATCAAATTAGATGGGTTACTTGTTAGAAATAGACTAAAAATGCTAAATGAAAAATAATTAGAAGTATAATGACCTAGATGGACCATATTTTAATTCATGGTGGTAGATGAACAATCAATGATAGTACATAGGCCTATTTGATCCTCTTGCCTACTAATAATAATAAAATAATTAATAACAATAAAACCAATAATAATAATAAATTGTAAAAGTAATTTAATTAAAAGTTAAGTAAATAATACAATATATCTATGTCTTTATATGCCATTTTACATGTAATCAGCTAAGTGTAAAACAACTCATTTATTAAATGTCTTCCTATAACTAACCGGCCAGCTATACTATTTGCTAGTCATAACAAATAACACAATTAACTTAAACCAATCAGTTATCAACTAATTGTTAAATACCCCTGTTTTTAGCCTCAAACGCATATTTGTAATTACTTTTTGCATTTCTTCTTTGTAAAATGATGTTAAAGTTTTAATATGAACAGAAAAGTATGTTCGTGTAATCAGTTATAGTGTTAGTTTGTATATATTGTGCTTACTTTTTTATTTTACATTTTTTCTTTATTCATAATATGTTGTATATGGATTATTTCTATTGCGTTTTTGTCTCGATCTATAATTGTACTATTTTCTTTTATCACGCTATATAAAATATATTTTAAAAACTAAAATTTAAAATTTAAATTATATAAAAAAAGAAATAAAGGATACAATTCAATCCATCAACCAATTAAACTAAATTTTTTTTATAACATTCATAAAATGATAAAATAACATCCAAAAATCATAATTAAAGAAGTTCATACTAGTTTTTAGAATAAAATTGAACACAATAAAAATTCAAAATTAAAAAATGCAAATTGTTGAACATCAATAATTAGTGTAGTATCTTGGCCTAATGTAGTAAATTCATCCTTAGTCATGTTCATGATATCATTTGTAATGTCATTCATGATAATGGTTTTTACCTAAATGACAATAATTCTTAGCGGGTTGTAAACAGGTTTGTGTAAATGGGTTAACACGATAATATTAACGGATTAAATGAGTTCTTAATAGGTTTAATGGATTGACCCGTTAAGACATGAAACATAACTGGTTAAGGACCCGAGACACGTTAATGCTAAACACTAACCTGCTATTTTTGTATCCGGTTTCGTGTCGTAATAACGGGTTGTGTCTATAATTGTCAGGTCTACAATTTACCTTTTAAAAATTTACAATTTGTATACTACGAAGACACAATGTTAATGTCCACAATTTACATAATAAATGTTCACCATTTACCTTTTAAAAATTCACAATTTGTATACTACAAATACACAATATTAACATACACAATTTATGTGTTTTGACTTAAAAACACAATTTATATCCTAAAAATTTACAATTCCAATATTAAAAATACACAGTTTAAAACCAGGGTCTACCTTGCAAAGTCTGGTATAACAACTCCACACCAGTCAATCTGCCATTGGCGGAAATAGCTAGGAGCAGCCCTGCAGCCTCGCTCTTTGGATTGTTAAGAGCTAGATATATGCCACTTGGTATGCAATATTTCGTAAAATAAAATTTAAATTATTATATTTGATTGGCCCAAAGTTAAAACTCAGAATTCTTAAGTTGGTTTAATCTATTTGTTCATTTTGTGTGTGTTTAATTTGTAATACAAATTGCTAATGTATCAAATTGCTAATTTGTAATACAGGTTTTTAGTAAACAAATTGCTTATGTATCAGTGAAGCGAAAATGACTTTCGTAAAGTCTAAAAGATGGCATTATGTTAAAAAGTTTTTGATTAAATTAAAAATGACTTTTTTAAAAAAAAAAAAAAAACCAAAAATGACTTTTGTAAAGTCTAAAAGGTGGCATTTCTTTAAATAAGTATCAAAGATTTAAAATGTGACAAGTCAAATTCGTTTTACGATGATGAGGATAAGAACTGTATGAATTGTATTGAATAAGATTATTCAAAGATACAGATTACAGAGATATATATAATGAGAAAATTTAGTGGAGACTAGAATAGGGAAATCACATGAAGCTTAAAATAGGGAGTCATAATCTGACCCAAATACATAGAGTTCTAATACTTCCCCTCAAGCATAGGGTAAACTAGTAACCTGTAGCTTGTCTTTAAGAAAAGAAAATCTAGGACTAGGCAGAATTTTAGTAAAGATATCAACAAGCTAAGTTGATCTTTAGTTGAAATAAAATTGATTTGAATATCTCCAGAAGCAACTATGTCGTCTCTAATAAAGTGATAATCAATCTCAACATGTTTGGTACGCACTATTAAAAAGGAGAGAATGTATTAATCACAAGAGAAGCACAGTACAATACAAGGTTTAAATAGGGAAGGTCCTAATAGCTCTGGACCAAAACTACAGGAGAGAAAGTATAACAGACTAGACCAAATCAAATAGAATAAATATAATAAAATATATACAGATACTACTCCTTAATATGCCCCCGCAAGATGGAGGAACCATTGGTTACACCAATCTTGGACCTGAACCGCTGAAAGAGAGCTCGACCCAAAGGTTTAGTTAACATATCCGCGACTTGCTCACAAGCGGGAACATGACGGACGCATAGAAGTTCTTCAGCCACCATATCCCGCACAAAGAAATAATCTAAAGCAAGATGTTTCATCCTCGAGTGGAAAATCGGATTTTTACAGACATATGTCGCGCCAAGGTTGTCACACAGTAGCAACGTCGATTCAGACAAGACAACACCAGCTTCCCATAGAAGATTTTGAACCCAAACAAGCTCAGCAGCAACGTGTGCCAAGGCGCGACATTCTGCTTCCGTGGAGGACCGGGACACCGTCTTCTGTCTTGCAGACTTCCAAGATATAACATTATGCCCAAGATAAACAACATAAGCAATCGTAGACCGCCCTTTTTCGCGCAAATTACCCCAATCTAAGTCAGAAAAAGCAGACAAGCGCAAATGAACATCAAACTTCAATAACAGACCATGATGAGCCGTACCTTTTAAGTACCTCAGGACACGCTTCGCCCCTTGCCAATGTTCTGCATCTGGGGCATGCATAAATTGTGCTAGTTTATTGACCGCATATGCTACATCTGGCCGAGTAACAAGCAGATATTGCAGTAACCCAATCAACATGCGGTACCCAGTGGCATCAACCACCTGACTAGAATCACCACATGACGCACCATCGACAGCCATAGGAGTGGATACTGGTTTATCTCCGTCCATGCCGAATTGAGTTATAATGTCAACCAAATAATTCCTCTGTGATAAGAAAACTCCAAGTGAAGTGGAAATCACCTCAACACCTAAGAAATAGTGGAGAGGACCCAGGTCTTTTAATGCAAATTTGGTGGCCAGAGTTAATACAAAATCATCTAGGTACCTAGCATTATTCTAGGTAAGAATAATTTCGTCAACGTAAACCATGAAGTACGCAAAAACACCGTTGGAGTTATAAACGAATAATGAAGTATCTGCTCGGGAACGAGTAAAGCCTGCAGAAATAAAAAACTTGGATAGTTCTAAATACCAGGCACGAGGTGCCTGCTTCAAGCCATACAACGCCTTACGAAGTTTACAAATAGATGAAGGGTATTGTGCATCCCGATACCCCGGGGGTTGTTCCATATAACTCCATTATGGACCCTGAAGGAATGCGTTGTTAATATCTAGTTGCCGAAGGGACCAATTGCGACTCAAAGTAATTGTTAAAATAACCCGAATGGTGACGGGCTTCATGACAAGACTAAATGTTTCAAAACAATCCCTTCCTGATTCCTGCAAGAAACCTTTGGCCCGTGCCTTATAGCGGTCAATTGTACCATCTGACTTCCGTTTAATGCGGTATACCCACTTGCATCCAATAGTTCGATGGCCATCTCTTGGAACTAAAATCCACGTCTGATTCCGTTGCAACGCTGCAAATTCTTCGTCCATGGCAGTACGCCATAGTGGATCTTTTAAAGCTTGAGTGATGGTGGTAGGCTCAAGAGAACTAAGTAGTGGATGAACAGTAGCATGATTCACAAATTTTTCACCATAGTATTTTGGATTTTTGTTTTGATGGCGTTTCGAACGACCCGAAACAACAGGTAGCTGGGAATTTTGGCCAGTGGGCGGTAGACTTTGGCCGTTGGGTGGTAGACTTTGGACGGTGGGAGGCAGACTTTGGACGGTGGGAAGCTGGGAATGTTCGGAGGTAATCGGTTGATCCGGCACGGTAAGTGGTTGGAAAATTTCGGAGGTCGCCGGCGGGAGATGTTGGGCAGTAGGTGATGACACTGGTAGATTGCATGTAGAATGGTGTTGTGGTGACGAGGAGGATGAGGCCTGTGTATGTGTTGGTAATGCATGGTCTATGGACTGGGAACTAATGGCAGAGGGGGTTGGTTCATGCATTGAGAGTGAAACAATAGTCGACATGAGATTAGCAGGAGGATATGAGCTTAAATTGGCATGCATGCATAGAGGTTGAATAGGTGATGTAGACGGAAGAAGTTGATAGGAAGGAAATTGACTTTCAACAAATTTAACGTGCCTAGAAATATACATACGGCTAGACTGAGGATCCCAGCATTTGTATGCTGCTTGGGATGTTGAATAGCCTAGGAAGATGCAAGGTATGGACTTTGGTTGTAATTTGGTCCGTACATAGGGCCGCAACCAAGGATAACAGAGGCAATCGAAACTTTTGAGACGTTTAAAATTGGGTATTTTCTGGTACAAACATTCAAACGAAGACTTATTTGCTAGAATTGGCGTGGAAAGACGGTTGATAAGGTATACAACAGTTTGGACTGCATGAGACCAAAATGATACTAGCAATGACTCACTATGCAACAGAGATAACGCTGTCTCCACTATATGTCGGTGACGGCGTTCAGCCGTCCCATTATGTTTAGGAGTATGTGGAGGTGTGGTGAAGTGGAATATTCCATATGAATTAAATAATGGAATTAATTTAATGAATTCACCCCTGTTGTCAGGAAAAATAGACACAATATTATGACCAAAAAAAAATTTCAACAAGCCGTTTGAATTGTGGGAATATTAGCGATTCGTTAGACTTCTTTTTAAGAGGATACAACCAGGTGTATTTGGTTAAGAAGTCTACAAAAATAATGTAATATAAATACCCATCAACTGACTTGTTCGTAGTACTCCAGACATCCGTATAAATTAATTGTAAAGGCTTGGAACTAGTTAGGGAAATTTTCTCAGAAGGGTAGTTTATGACTCTTATTGATGTTACAAGATGAACAATTAAAGTTTGTAACAACTGAAGATTTAATCACTAACTTGTACCGATTTATTAGCTTCTGGAGAGTATTATTTGAGGGATGGTCAAACCGATGATGCCAGGCTGTGTCAGCTGACAGACCCGTAACATTTATTTGTGGACCATGGTTAGCGGGAGCATAATAGACATCATGAATGTTCTCTCCCTATAGAACCGGCGCCCCCGTGACTAGATCCTTCACCAAAACAGAAGATGGAAAGAATTCAACAGATACTTGATTAGACTTACACAATTTGGATACAGAACCAGATTAGTGCGTAACTCTGGAACACATAAGACATTATTATGGTTCAAGGAACGAGTGGAGGTGGGAAGAATGGTATGGCCAATATGAATAATAGGGAGAGTCTTACCATCACCCAAGATAATCTCATCAGGGTCTCCATAATCGGTAAATCCATGCAAGTTAGATGTCCTGGGTGTTGTGTGATGAGAGGCCCCGCTGTCAAACATCCATTGAGGCAAGGTCACCAGAGGCGAGGTAACTGAGTTGGCCCCCGGTTGCGAATTTCTGGTACTTTGCACGTCAATAGACTAACAGTTGTTGTCACGCAAGAATTGTGCCAACTTCTTACAAAATTTAGTATCATGTCCTGGGAAATCACAGAAGTTACAGTATCTACCTTGACGATTGCTAGTGTTGTTCCCACGACGATATGCAACGCCACGGCCCCTGCGAAAGTTCGAGTTAGAAGCATGTTCACGTGAGGTGTCTGCCCTAGACTTGTTGGTCGAGAACTCCTTAGGGAACTGCCGTTGTGTAACATTTGTCGTAGGCAAATATGTAGGTTGATCTGTAGATTGTTTCACCGTGCGTTCATATTCCGTGAGGATTGTCCTAAGTTGAGCGTGGGTGACAGCAGTTTCACGAACACTGACTGCAGCAACGATGGGATGGAATTCATCACCTAATTGGGTGAGAGTGTGAATTACAAGATCCTCATCGGAAACCGGATGTTGCGCTAACGCGAGTTCATCAGCAACAGACTTCATGTCTTGTAGAAATTCAGACACTAATCGGGAACCTTTAGGATTTTTGGCGAGTTTTGTTTTAAGAGATATTACCCATCCTCTAGACGAGCTGGCATTGCTTGACGTGAGGCGAGCCCAGGCATCCGCGGTTGTCGTGGCTGTGGAGATAACGGGCTGGATTGTCTCAATGTAACTACCTAGTAGTGCTGCAAGAATAATTTGATCTTGGCGCATCCACTTCACATGTTCAGGGTTCATAGTCGTCGATGCAGTGTCAGTAAATTTGGCAAGTTCTTTGATAGTACCATCAATGTACCCCAATAAACCAAGGCCGATAAGCGTCGATCGGACCTGTCGTTGCCAAACTGGAAAATTGACATCAGTTAGGCGAATTGGGAAATTGGTCGGGGCAGATAATTAAATGATGGTCATGGTAGCTGAAACAGCCATAGGATCGAATGAAAAAGGGAAAAAAGAAAAAAAAAATCTCGTAAGAGTTAGGCTCTTGATACGATATTAAAAACGAGAGAATGTATTAATCACAAGAGAAAAACAGTACAATACAAGGTTTAAATAGGGAAGGTCCTAACAGCTCTAGACCAAAACTACAGGAGAGAAAGTATAACAGACAAGACCAAATCAAATAGAATAAATATAATAAAATATATACAGATACTACTCCTTAATACGCACATGGATAATCGGATTTGCAAACATGTATGTAACACCAAGATCACCATAACTTGGGAACATAAATATTAGGGTAAAGACAAAATCCAAATTACTTCAGCACAAACATCTGCTAGTGCTTTGTAGAAGATCTAGAAACAATTCTTTGTTTCTTACAGACCCAAGACACAAGATTGAACCCAAGAAACAAAGCATAACCACTAGTTGACTTTCGATTTTCAGGACATACAACCCAATTAGAATCAGAAAAAGCATGCAAATCTCTAGATACTGACTTTCTTATTCGCAGACCATAAGTGATAGTTCCCTTAACATACCTCAATACTCGTTTAAGTTGTTCCGAATGTGAAACTATAGGAGCATGCATATGTTGACACGGTTGGTTGACTACAAAGGATAAATCCGAGCGCGTGACAGTCAAGTATTGTAGTGCCCCTGCCAAACTCCTATATTGGGTAGGATCCTCATACAAGTTTGCACTGAAAGGAATAGATTTCAAAATAGAAATAGGAGTAGATAATACTTTGCATTCTGCCATTCCAGCACGTTTCAAAATATCAGTCATATATCTCTATTGTGAAAGTAGTATCCCATAATCAGATTTAACTGTCTCAATACCAAGAATTAAACTAGGTTCACCAAGATCCCTAATCTTAAAACCAGCAAATAACTTTGATAATAAATGAGTTACAAGATCTGGATTACTCCCCATCACAAGTATGTCATCAACATAGACTAAGAGGTATACGTAAGCAGAATTTTGTGAGTAATAAAACAGAGACACATCTGTTTTGGATGCTTGAAATCCAACAGAAAGTAATTAAAAAGGAGTGCATACGATTAAACCAAGCTCTAGGAGCCTGTTTTAAGCCATACAACGAACGTTTAAGCAAGCAAACATGAGCGGATACTAAGCATCAATATAACTAGGGGGTTGCTTCATATACACAGTTTCAGACAAATTGTCATTTAGAAAGGCATTATGGACATCAAGCTGTCTAACAACCCAACCAGAGGATATAACTAAAGACAATAATAATATGACAGTAGTGGGTTTGACCACACGACTTAATGTATAAAAGAAGTCTTGACCTAGAACCTGATTAAAACCTTTTGCTACTAACTTGGCCTTCTTGTGTCTCTCAATTGTACCATCAACCTTTCGTTTTGTGCGAAAGACTCATTTGCATCCAATGACATTCAAATTAGATCAAGAAGGAACAAGACACCATGTTTGATTTTGAAGAAGAACACTGAATTGTTGATCCATTGCGTCACGTCATTCGATGTGCTTAACTGTTTGAGTGTAATAAGTGGGTTCAGTAGGATAAACCTGAGCAGTTAGAGCTGTAGGGGGAGCCTGAGACTGGCTCTGAGTAGTCATGGCGTGAGTACGAGTTGATGGCCGAGTAGATCTGCCACGTGGGCGAGGAGCAGCTGTAGGAAGTACGGATGGTGATGGTGTAGCAGGGATGTTAGACTTCATCACAAATTCGGCTCACGGCGTATTGCAAGTGTGCGACACCACCTGCAAGGGAGATTTAGTAGCAAAGGGAAAAACCCCTTCATCAAATCTGACATGCCTGCATACATATATAGATTTTATTAGACTGTAAGTCTATGCACCTATGCCCCCTAAAAGACTTTGCGTAACATAGACAACCAAAGACACGAAAAAAGAATAGGAAGGAGGGGATTTGTGCAGCATAAGATGATGGCTGAAGTTATTTGACACAGAAGTGGGCATTTCATTGATTAAATATATAGCCGTCTCAAACGCATAATCCCAAAACATAGATGGAACATAGGCATGAGCTAAGAGTGCTAGAGCAGTTTCAACTATATGTCTTTGTTTTCTTTCAACATGACCATTTTGTTCATGAGTATACGCACAAGATTGCCTATGATGGATCCCTAACTGAACAAAAGATTGATGTAACTTTTTGTATTTAGCTCCCAAATCAGATTGAATGGATTTTATTTTTCGATTGAATGATCTCTCAACAAGGGTACGAAATTTATCAAAAATAACATAGAGATCATATTCTAGTTTCATGGAAAAGAACAAAGTGTAGCGAGACTAACCATCAACAAAAATGACAAAATAACGATAGCCATTTGTAGACAGTAAAGGAGCTAGACTCCAAATATCAGTGTATACTAAATCAAGAATATTCAAACTAGATAAATCAACACGTGGCAAAGGAAATCGCGCAGATTTTCCGAATTGACATGCATTACACAAACTAGAATTATCACGAATATTATTTCTAGACCCACTAATCGAACATTGCATGACTAAAGAACGCGACTAAGGCCACGATGATGAGGATGACTTAGACGGTTATGCCAAATAGACACTGAAGTACGAGCTGATAGAAAAGCATAAGGAGAGGAGATTGAAACAGGAAGAATATAGGGCCCCCAGAGCTACTGCCCTGCAAAAGGATTTCCTTGATGGTAATATCTTTCACAGCAAAAAAGGAGGGGTGAAACTCGAAAAACACTTTATTATCTTATGCAAACTTTTGAGCAGACAATAAAGAGGTTGACAAACCAGGAACATGGAGAATATTAGATAACTTAAAAGACCTAGATGGGGTATCAAAAGTAGCATGGCCAACACAACTAATAGACATGCCCATACCATCATCGACACGTAAAGTGTCATTACCTGTGTACTTCTCCGAGATAGAAATGGTAGCTATGTTCGTAGTTGCATGATTTGTGGTTCTAGTGTTCGGTAACCAAGTCTGAGAATTTGATGAGACACCCAAACTATTCTGAAACACCAAATTAGCCTTAGGATCTGAAGTCCTTGAACGACGCCAAAAACAATTGACTGCCATGTGAACAAAACTATAACAAATGAGACACAATTTTTCAAAGTGTAGAAAACAATTGGCTGCCATGTAACCAAAGTCATTACAAAGTTGACACGAAACATCAACGCGACTAAAACAATTGGATGCCATGTGACTGTAACTATAACAAATAAGACACTATTTTTTAAAGCGTAGAAAACAATTGGTTACCATGTAACCGAAATCATCACAAAGTTGACACTCAACATTAAAGTCGCATCCGCCATGCTATTGACCACAGTGCGGACTGCCACCGTTTCTTTGCCAATCTGCCATATGTTCTGGTCGAAGTTGTCCGTCAAGTTCAGATCCTCTAGAATGCGACACTGTTCTTCCCCTTTATTAATTACATACCCAGCCGCCAGTTACATAAGGCAGTGATGGTGAACCTTGGGTAAAATATTTTGTTTGGTGAAGCTGGTCTTCGGGGGAATATACTGGGTTTTCCCATCTAGCGTTAGTTCATTGTAGTTATTTTAGAACTTCATTTTTTAATTTTCATTTTTTCATTGCAAATAAACTTTAATCATTACAAACTTTCTATAACTTAATGAAAATTAGTGTGAAAAATTAAACATATTTTGTGTTTTTTTTTTTTTGGAAAAACAAAGTTATAATTTCTTTTATGACAACATCTATAATATATAATTTTCTAATCTTATACTCCCTCCGTCCCATTTTACATGTCTTACTTTCCTTTTTAGTTTGTCCCAAAATAGTATCCTCTTTCTAAAATTCAACATAACTATCATTCTACATTCCCAATTTACCCTTTTGACTTTTCAACTTTTTAGACTATTAATGAGGTAAGTACAATTGTATTTTGTACAAATAACACCTACTTTTGAAGGGCAAAATTGGAAAGTTAGTATCATTTGTTATGTTGTATTAAAAACCGTGTAAAAAGTAAATGAGACAAACAATTAGGGACGGAGGGAGTAACAATTAACTACAAAATCTATATATATGTATATATATAAAGTTTACCAAATAAAGTCATTACATGTATACATAAATCAATAATGACTTTATTTGATATGCTTTATATATATATATATATATATATAGATGTACCGAATTTAAGGTATTTACTTAAATATGATTTAATTTTGTTAAGTATTGTAATCTTATGTCGACTGATTTCAAATTTCATACTTTTTTTTGTCTAACATGAACAGAAAAAATGATACTTTTGTTTTAATATATATATATATATATATATATATATATATATATATATTTATAATCATATGACACAACATATTTATGTGAGAAATAATAATTAATTCTAGGCGTCCATCTTGGGGTGTTTGATGGCTGATATTTTTCCCTTACTTTTTCCTTTAATGGTTATTATTAATTATTGGGGTGTTTAATGTAATTTTTCATCTGTTTTATTTTTGTTCGTAATTCTATTACTTTATTATGCTTAATTTTAAGTGTTTTAATTTAGGTAGGATTGTATTTTCTTCTTTTATTCAAGGAGTTCCATGTTTTCTCTGTGGTCTGTAGACGCCGGTTATTCATCTTCTTTCCTCAAGCATGGATTGCGTTAATGCAGGTATGTAATCCTTATTTTTTTTTAGCTTTTTTTTTTTATTTTCCTGCTGTTTGTTTATGCTTTTATTTCGTTGGTGTGTGCATGAGTTTTTTGGTGTCAGCGTCTGTTTTCTTCGTTTTTTTAGGGTGAGAGTGTGGTTGTTGATTTGTATGTTTCGATTGTTAATGTTGATGTTCGTTTGGTGCTTACAGTGTTGTTCTCTCATTGTTGTAGTAATCTTTTTTTTTTTTCACGTGCATATATGTTTTCGGCTGTGTGCATGTGTGCTCTCTTATAATGGTGTCCATTAGTTTTGTGGTTTTTCTTTAGTATATTGTTTGTGAGATAGTTTGGTTTGTGGAATCATTTGCTGTGGCATTTCGAGGTTTTGTACTTTTTTTACCCGATTTTTCACCATTCATGTGTGTTTTTCTTTATCGTTGTTTTTATTCTGGCTTTGTATATATATATAGGTAAATTCAACAATTATGCCAACTCTGATTTGACCCATCTCCATTCCCTTAGGAGCAGGGATCGAAAATCCACTAAATTGGGAAGAAATTGCCATCACTGTTTCCATGGAATGCAAAGTTTCTTTATGAAAAAGGAATTGGTAGAATGTGTTCTTGAATGGGCTTAATTTGGGAACATTGTCAAATTTAATAAAAATAAAAAGGAAAAGAAAAAAAACTTAGAAAAAGTCTCAGTGGCACAAATAAACTAACATTTTTATTTTACATATTTACATGTTTTCTAGATGTTTTTAGTCATATTTACAAAAATAGTCTTTTTACTCTGTAAGAATGATAATGGTAAGGAACCTGTCTGTTAAGTTCTTCCTGTACCTAAATCCAATTAGCTTGACCCGTTTAATATATTTTAAAATAAGTTAGCGTCGGTTTGGAAATCCATCATTTCTCAGATTCTCAAGTGCTTCACAATCAAATGAAAATGAAGTTTTTTTCTCTTTTTGAAAATGAAGTTAATGAAAAATATTTATTCTAGTTAAAAGAAAAATAATAAAAAATCTTCTTAAATTTTTATTCGGAAGATATTTTCTAAATTTTTTTCACTTTCAATTCTCTCTCTTGAGTGGTGCTAAATGGCAAATTATATCGTGGACCATGGTCTACAATGCATTGTGGACCATGATCATAACTGATACTGCAGTTGTGTTGAATGGATACTGCAGTTGTGTTGAAAAGATACTGCAGTTGTGTTGAAAGGAAACTGTAGTTGCACGGAACAGAGGCCGTTCATCCGTTCCACACAACTGCAGTATCCGTTCAACACAGCTGCAGTATCTTTTCAACACAACTGTAGTATCCGTTCAACACAACTGCAGTTCCAGATGAATGGCACGGCCTCTGTTCCGCACAACTGCAGTTCCTTTTCAACACAACTGCAGTATCCTTTAAACACAACTACAATATCTTTTCAACACAACTGCAGTATCAACCATGACCCATGGTCCACAATGCATTGTGGACCATGGTCCACAGTATAAGTACTGGTGCTAAATGGGATGATTGGCCCGCTACATGTCTTGTTATTATTTATATAATTATGGGTTGATCTAGTTAAAAATCTTGGCCCAGTCCAGGACGTAACATAAAAGATTAAAAATTTTAAAAGTTTATTTATTTATTTTTAGTTCCAAGTTATTACATTTATCCATTCCCAATTAAAATATGAATTGGATTGGACTATACCAAACAATCAAAATCTTGACTTGATCCACAAAGGCCGCAATCCATTTTTTTAAATCAGTTTTTCTTTTAATTAATTTTATAATTTCTTTAGTTTAGAGTTATTACATTTATCATTACCCAATTAAATATAAGTTGATTTGGGGCCTAGCCAAACAATTAAAATTTTGCCTTGGTCGAACCTATAACTCAAAATGTGTTTAAAAGTTACAATTTATATTTATCAATTACTGTATTTATTTTTATAAAGAGTTGTTATATTTATTAATCTATATTTATTATGATCTTCAGTAATCTATAAGAACTTGAAACCGATAACATAGTTCTTGGCAAATTATTGTGTGGGCGATGAACCACATAGTAGTGTGAATCATGAATATAAGGAACTCCCTTTGTTCCATTTTACCTGTCTTACTTTTCTTTTTAGTTTGTCCCAAAATGTTGTCCTCTTTCCAAAATGGAACATCATCATCATTCTACTTTTTCCAATTTATCCTTATAACTTTTGCTTTCTTTATTGTTTTTATTTTTGAAAGTGAAAAAGTGATGGGCATAATTGAAAAGCACATTACATTTACTTTAATTTCTTAAAAAGCGTGCAAAAAAATGAGACAACCAATTCGGGACGGAGGGAGTATATTTTTATTTTCTAAAAGTATATTATTTGTGTAATGAATATATATTTTTTGATAACATATAAAATAATATAAGGAAAATTGTAATTTATGCCCCTCCATAATATATCAATTATCAATGTCACTCTTGAATTATTACTGGTGTAAATGTTTCCCCTCAACTTTTGAAAACGGTTCATATATTGCCTCTCTCGTACTAACAAGATGGGCAATATTGATTTACTCCACGGGAGGAGTAATAAATGTACTGTTTTTGAAAATTGAGGGACAACATTTACACCGTACCACTAATAATTCAAGAGTGACATTGATAATTGACATATTATGGAGGGGCATAAATTACAATTTTCTAAATAATGTATTTTCAGTACTCAAATAATGTACTTTCAAATAATATACTTTGTGTACATAAATAATGTACTTTTAGTATATATTAAAAATGTATTTTTTATTCATGGTCCACATGAACTCTAGTCCATGTAATAATGATTGGTAATTCTTCAATTTTAAAGAGTAGGAGACGATGGCGAGAGCAAGAATTACAATATTAGTGTTTATTTTCTTTTCTTTTTCTTTTTATTTTTTCTTTCTTATTTTAACAACTAGTATATTCGGGACATAGAGGTGTGATGACGAAATAGAAAATACTCAAATACCAACCCGCGCCTCCCATATGTGAACCAAATGTGGTGGTACTTACTTGGTATTAATAAAAAAAAAAATAAAAAAAAAATAAAAACAAGGCAACCACTCTCATGCACCCAATGTGCGCGTGAGATACACGCACCCATTGGGTATGCATGTCAGCCCTATTTGACATTTTTCTTTTCATTTTGTAACATATAAACCCCATTATTCTCTCCATCTCTTTCCTCTCCACTTCTTTATCAAATCAATAAAGTTATCCAACAAATTGAAAAAAGAAGAAAAATAAAAGAAAAAGAGAGAATATAGTGATGCTCCACATTCATCCTATATATTTCCCCTCATAACGTGTCATTACCTAATTAGACAACTAAATTCATTTTTAAATAGTGGTGTAGATGGATCAATCTATTTATAAACTCCTAATGTACGGAAGCTAAGCCACATCAAAAGGGGAAAAAAAAATTTTCTGAAAAAAAAACTCAGTGGGGTTGCTATAATGTTAATTTTTTTATAAAGAGTTGTTATATTTGTTAATTTATATTTATTATGATCTTCAGTAATCCATAAGAACTTGAAATCGATAACGTAGTTCTTGGCAAATTATTGTGTGGACGATGATCCACAGAGTTGTGTTAACCATGAATATAAGGAACTCCCTTTGTTCCATTTTATTTGTCTTACTTTTCTTTTAAGTTTGACCCAAAATGTTGTCGTCCTTCCAAAATGGAACATCATCATCATTCTACTTTTTTTCAATTTATCCTTATAACTTTTGCTTTCTTTATTGTTTTTATTTCCAAAAGTGAAAAAGTGAGGGGCATAATTGGAAAGCACATTACATTTACTTTGATTTCTTAAAAAGTGTGCAAAAAAAATGAGACAACCAATTCGGGACGGAGGGAGTATATTTTTATCTTCTAAAAGTATATTATTTGTGTAAAGAGTATATATTTTTTTGATAACATTTAAAATAATATAGGGAAAATTGTAATTTATTCCCCCTATAATATGTCAATTATCAATGTCACTCCTGAATTATTAGTGGTGTAAATGTTTCCCCTCAATTTTTGAAAACGATTCATATATTGCCTCTCCCGTAATAACAAGATGGGCAATATTTATTTACTCCACGGGAGGAGTAATAAATGTACTGTTTTTAAGAATTGAGGAGCAACATTTACACCGTACCACTAATAATTCAAGAGTGACATTGATAATTTTCATATTATGGAGGGCATAAATTACAATTTTCTAAATAATGTATTTTCAGTACTCAAATAATGTACTTTCAAATAATATATTTTACGTACATAAATAACGTACTTATTTTTTTGAAAACAAAAATAACGTACTTTTAGTATATATTAAAAACGTATTTTTTATTTATGGTCCACATGAATTCTGGTCCATGTAATAATGATTGGTAATTCTTTCAAAGAGTAGGAGACGATGGCGGGAGCAAGAATTACAATATTAAGGTTTATTTTCTTTTCTTTTTCTTTTTGTTTTTGTCTTTCTTATTTTAACAACTAGTCTATTTTGGGACATAGAGGTGCACAAAATGACGAAATAGAAAATACTCAAATACCAACCCGCGCCTCCCATATGTGAACCAAATGTGCTGGTACATACTTGGTATAAAAAAAAAAAAGAAAAAAGAAAAAAGAAAAACAAGGCAACCACTCTCATGCACCCAATGTGCGCGTGAGATGCACGCACCCATTGGGTATGCATGTTAGCCCTATGATGTTGTGGTATACGGTGAGGTGAATGTAGGTATGGAAGGTGTTAAAACGAAGACTCAAGAATCCCTGAGTGTCGTGTCTCTCAAGGAAGGCAGGTTTGGAGTTGGATGTATGTTGACTTTTAGGAGGTTGAAGGTTAAGAGTTACAAGAATGACAAGAACTTGAAAGCATATATGCAAGGAAATTGGAAATCTAAAAATAGTAAAAGCAAGAATAAGGGAAAACCGAGGATGGGGGCTCTTGGCTAGCATATATGGTCTAGGATTCTATCGGTTGTGCGAGCATATGCCTCGGATTTAACAAGGGAGCTTTAGGCACATCACCGAGTGCCGTCACACTCGGACTCCCATATCCTCATTCGGCTGGGGCATTTTGTCAAACACCTTGTCTACCACTCCACTCTAACCTCGTCCTTTCGGACTAAGGGCGGAGATGTAGGTGAGTAGGACTCGTGAGAGGCCGCTATCGCGCACACAATCATTTTCACAGAGTTGCTACCTAGTGTGGCCACACATAGGCACCAAACAACACCAAACATCATCCACACAAGCATACAAATGCAAGAACATAAAGCTCACAACTTTAAAAAAAACATATCATTTAATCAACCATAAAGCTAGTTTCGGGGCCACCAATGCCCTTTCTACTCTAAGCTATCATTAAAATAAAGTAACAAGAAGAAGAAATCAAAGCTTCAAAGGAAATAGATATTGAAATATTAAGAGTATTAAAAGGTTACCATCCAAGAAGAATAGAGCCTTTACATCCTTGAAACATCAATCCCCCCCCCCTCTTTGATATAAATCTAACCTAATAGGAAGAGAGGTTTTCCCCCAAGAGGAGAGAAAACCCTAAGAAATCTGATCTAAAAACCTAATTGCCTCCTCCTAGGTCTTGGGATAATGAGCTTTATATAGTGCGAGCAAAATAGGGGCAAAATAGACAATTTTCCCGAAGCTGAAATTTGGGCTATCATAGGGCTCTCGACGCGTCGAGCCCTGAAGGATTTTCGTAAAATATGCTACGGCATCTTCTCGACGCGTCGAGCCTTGAATCTTCGTGGCCTAGTGCCACGCGTGGTGGAGGGTGTGGTGAGCTACTGGAAATGAACCACGCCCCTCCACACGCTGTTGGGCTGCGTGGGAGGCTCCTGCTTCGTGGCTTATTCGCTTTTTGCTCAGTTTTAGCCTTGAATCCTTCTTGTGGCTGTAGAAATAGCTTCAAAACATCTTCCATAGTCGTGTTAGAGGTTTTTTGATCACATCCGAGTTTTAATGCATGAAATCCTTATCAATGTGTAGCAAACTATGCAATTTTAGCCCGTAAATGACCCTTAAATCGGACTATTCTTAGTGCTTATCACCCTATTTGACATTTTTCTTTTCATTTTGTAACATATAGACCCAATTATTCTCTGCATCTCTTCCCTCTCCACTTTTTTATCAAATCAGTAAAGTTATCCAACATATTGAAAAAAAAAAAAAGAAAAGAAAAGAAAAAAAAGGGAGAATATATAGTGATGCTCCACATTCATCCTATGTATTTCCCCTCATAACGTGTCATTATCTAATTAGACAACTAAATTCATTTTTAAATAGTGGTGTAGTGGGATCAATCTATTTATAAACACCTAATGTACCGAAGCTAAGCCACATCTAACTTATTGGGATTGCTATAATGTAAAATTTTTTTAATAAAGAGTTGTTATATTTGTTAATATATATTTATTATGATCTTCAGTAATCTATAAGAACTTGAAGTCAATAACGTAGTTATTGGCAAATTATTATGTGGGCGATGATCCACATAGTTGTGTGAACCATGAATATAAGGAAATTCATTTGTTTCATTTTATCTATCTTACTTTTCTTTTTAGTTTGTTCCAAAATGTTGTCGGCCTTCCAAAATGGAGCATCATCATCATTCTACTTTTTCCAATTTACCCTTATAACATTTGCTTTCTTTATTGTTTTTATTTCCAAAAGTGAAAAAGTGAGGGGTATAATTGGAAAGCACATTACATTTACTTTAATTTCTTAAAATGCGTGCAAAAAATAAATGAGACAACCAATTCGGGAGGGAGGGAGTATATTTTTAATATACTAAAAGTATATTATTTGTGCAATGAATATATATTATTCGACAACATATAAAATAATATAGCGAAAATTGTAATTTATGCTCCTCCATAATATGTCAATTATCAATGTCACTCCTGAATTATTAGTGGTGTAAATTTTGCCCTTCAATTTTTGAAAACGATTCATATATTGCCTCTCCCGTACTGATATGAGGGGCAATATTTACACCACGGGAGGGGTAATATATGTATCGTTTTTGATAATTGAGGAGCAACATTCACACCGTACCACTAATAATTCAAGAGCGACATTGATAATTGACATATTATGGTGGACATTAATTACAATTTTCTGAATAATGTATTTTCAGTATTCAAATAATGTACTTTCAAATAATATACTTTACGTACATAAATAACGTACTTTTAGTATATATTAAAAACGTATTTTTTATTTATGGTCCACATGAATTCTGGTCCATGTAATAATGGTTGGTAATTCTTTCAAAGAGTAGGAGAAGATGGCGAGAGCAAGAATTACAATATTAGGGTTTATTTTCTTTTCATTTTCTTTGTGTTTTTGTCTTTCTTATTTTAAGAACTAGGCTATTAGGGACATAGAGGTGCGCACAATGACGAAATAGAAAATACTCAAATACCAACCCGCGCCTCCCATATGTGAACCAAATGTGCTGGTACATACTTGGTATAAATAAAAAAAAAAAAGAAAAAAGAAAAAAGAAAAACAAGGCAACCACTTTCATGCACCCAATTTGCGCGTGAGATGCACACACCCATTGGGTATGCATGTTAGCCCTATTTTACATTTTTCTTTTCCTTTTGTAACATATAAACCGCATTATTCTCTCCATCTCTTACCTCACCACTTATTTCCCAAATCAGTAAAGTTATCCAACAAATTGAAAAAAAAAGAAAAAAAGAAAAAAAGGGAGAATATAGTGATGCTCCACATTCGTCATATATATTTCCCCTCATAACGTGTCATTATCTAATTAGACAACTAAATTCATTTTTAAGTAGTGGTGTAGTGGTATTAATCTATTTATAAACACCTAATGTACGGAAGCTAAGCCACATCAGTAGGGAAAAAACATTTTCTAAAAAATAATTCATTGGGATTGCTATAAGGTAAAATTTTTTTTATAAAGAGTTGTTATATTTGTTAATATATATTTATTACGATCTTCAGTAATCTATAAGAACTTGAAATCGATAACGTAGTTCTTGGCAAATTATTATGTGGGCAATGATCCACATAGTTATGTGAACCATGAATATAAGGAACTCCGTTTGTTCCATTTTATCTATCTTACTTTTCTTTTTAGTTTGTCCCAAAATGTTGTCGTCCTTCCAAAATGGAAGATCATCACCATTCTACTTTTTCCAATTTACCCTTATGACTTTTACTTTCTTTATTGTTTTTATTTCCAAAAGTGAAAAAGTGATGGGCATAATTGGAAAGCACATTACATTTACTTTAATTTCTTAAAAAGTGTGCAAAAAAAATGAGACAACGAATTAGGAACGGAGGGAGTATATTTTTATTTTCTAAAATTATATTATTTGTGTAAGGAGTATATATTTTTTGATGACATATAAAATAATATAGGGCAAATTGTAATTTATGCCCCCTATAATATTTCATTATCAATGTCACTCCTGAATTATTAGTGGTGTTAATGTTGCCCCTCAATTTTTGAAAACGGTTCATATATTGCCTCTCTCGTACTGACAAGAGGGCAATATTTATTTACTCCACGGGAGGAGTAATAAATGTACTGGTTTTGAAAATTGAGGGGCAACATTTACACCGTACCACTAATAATTCAAGAGTGGCATTGATAATTGACATATTATGGAGGGCATAAATTACAATTTTCTTAATAATGTATTTTCAGTACTCAAATAATGTACTTTCAAATAATATACTTTACGTACATAAATAATGTACTTTTAGTATATATTAAAAACGTATTTTTTTATTTATGGTCCACATGAATTTTGGTCCATGTAATAATGATTGGTAATTCTTTGAAAGAGTAGGAGAATATGGCGAGAGCAAGAATTACAATATTAGTGTTAATTTTCTTTTATTTTTCTTTTTGTTTTTGTCCTTCTTATTTAACAACTAGTCTATTCGGGACATAGAGGTGCGCAAAATGACGAAATAGAGAATACTCAAATACGAACCCGCGCCTCCCATATGTGAACCAAATGTGCTGGTACTTACTTGGTATTAATAAAAAAAAAAAAGAAAAAAGAAAAAAGAAAAACAAGGGAACTACTCTCCTGCACCTCATGTGCGCGTGAGATGCACGCACCCATTGGGTATGCATGTTAGCCCTATTTGAAATTTTTCTTTTCCTTTTGTAACATATAAACCCCATTATTCTTTGCATCTCTTCCCTCGCCACTTTTTTACCAAATCAGTAAAGTTATCCAACAAATTGAAAAAAAGAAGAAAAAAGAAAAAAAAGGAAAAATATAGTGATGCTCCACATTCGTCCTATATATTTCCCCTCATAACGTGTCATTATCTAATTAGACAACTAAATTCATTTTTAAATAGTGGTGTAGTGGGATCAATCTATTTATAAACACCTAATGTACGGAAGCTAAGCCACATCAGTAGGGGAAAAAACATTTTCTAAAAAATAATTCATTGGGATTGCTATAAGGTAAAAAAAATTTTATAAAGAGTTTTTATATTTGTTAATATATATTTATTATGATCTTCAGTAATCTATAAGAACTTGAAATCGATAACGTAGTTCTTGGAAAATTATTATGTGGGCGATGATCCACATAGTTGTGTGAACCATGAATATAAGGAACCCCCTTTGTTCCATTTTATCTATCTTACTTTTCTTTTTAGTTTGTCCCAAAATGGAGCATCATCATCATTCTACTTTTTCCAATTTACCCTTATAACATTTTATTTCTTTATTGTTATTTTTTTCAAAAGTGAAAAAGTAAGGGGCATAATTGGAAAACACATTACATTTACTTTAATTTCTTAAAAAGCGTGCAAAAAATAAATGAGACAACCAATTCAGGACGGATGGAGTATATTTTTAATATACTAAAAGTATATTATTTGTGTAATGAATATATATTATTTGATAACATATAAAATAATATAGGGAAAATTGTAATTTATGCTCCTCCATAATATGTCAATTATCAATGTCACTCCTAAATTATTAGTGGTGTAAATTTTGCCCTTCAATTTTTGAAAACGGTTCATATATTGCCTCTCCCGTACTGATATGAGGGGCAATATTTACACCACGGGAGGGGTAATATATGTATCGTTTTTGATAATTGAGGAGCAACATTCACACCGTACCACTAATAATTCAAGAGTGACATTGATAATTGACATATTATGGTGGACATTAATTACAATTTTCTGAATAATGTATTTTCAGTATTCAAATAATGTACTTTCAAATAATATACTTTACGTACATAAATAACGTACTTTTAGTATATATTAAAAACATATTTTTTATTTATGGTCCATATGAATTCTGGTCCATGTAATAATGATTGATAATTCTTTGAAAGAGTAGGAGACGATGGCGAGAGCAAGAATTATAATATTAGGGTTTATTTTCTTTTCTTTTTCTTTTTGTTTTTGTCTTTCTTATTTTAACAACTAGTCTATTAGGGACATAAAGGTGCGCAAAATGACGAAATAGAAAATACTCAAATACCAACCCGCTCCTCCCATATGTGAACCAAATGTGCTGGTACATACTTTGTATAAATAAAAAAAAAAGAATAAAGAAAATAGAAAAACAAGGCAACCACTCTCATGCACCCAATGTTCGCGTGAGATGCCCGGACCCATTGGGTATGCATGTTAACCCTATTTGACATTTTTCTTTTCATTTTGTAACATATAAACCCCATTATTCTCTTAATCTCTTCCCTCTCCACTTTTTTACCAAATCAGTGAAGTTATCCAACAAATTGAAAAAAAAAAAAAAGAAAAAAGAAAAAAAGGGAGAATATAGTGATGCTCCACATTCGTCCTATATATTTCCCCTCATAACGTGTCATTATCTAATTAGACAACTAAATTCATTTTTAAATAGTGGTGTAGTGAGATGCACGCACCCATTGCGGGCATGTTAGCCCTATTTAACTTTTTTTTTTTTTTCATTTTGTAGCATATAAACCCTATTATTCTCTCTAACTCTTCCCTCTCCACTTTTTTCCAAATCAGTAAAGTTATCCAACAAATTGAAAAAAAAAAGGAGAGAGAATATAGTGATGTTACACATTCCTCCTTTATATTTCCCTGCCATTATCTAATTAGAGAACTAAATTCATTTTTAAATAGTGGTGTAGCGGGGTCAGTTTATTTATTAAACATCTAATGTACGGAAGTTAAGCCACATCTAGGGAAGGCGGTTGCCAAACCTCTCCTTCGGCTGTCGCTTCCTTATGAAGGTTATTTCTTGGAATTGTAGGGGCATCGTTAATGGTCGGGTTAGAAAGCGTGTTAAACAACTTTTGATCTCGACTAAAGCCGATGTCCTTTGATTTCTTGAAATTCGTTCTTCCAGGACTAATAATATGATTAAGCTGGTCGATAACTTAGGTTTAAGTAATCACTGTATTGTTGAGCCTCAGGGTTTTGCAAGTGGTCTTTTGCTGTTTTGGAAACAAGGGCATGTTGATAGTTAGTCATTCGTCCCAATCTATCCATACTAAGATGAGACGGGGTTCAAACAATTGCTTCATTACTTTCTCCTTTGTATGTAAGGCCTAATCCCATGGCTAAATGTAGATTTTGGGAGGATTGCAAAAACTTTAGCAACTCTATTCAGAATCCTTGGATTGTTCCCGGAGACTTTAATGATATTGCGTCGGCCGAGGAACAGTGGGGTAGCGAAACTACTAATAATAATAACATTCCAAGGTTTGTATTGACAAAGTCCTATGGAACATGAGTGCCCAGATGATTTTCCTGGAAGCTAAAGCGGTGATTCTCCGAGGCTTCATTCGGATCACAACCATGTTCTATTTATAGGGGAAGCAGGTAATCCGCATGAAAGGCATCTCCATCCCCATCCGTTTTGAAGCAACTTGGTTGACAAGAAACGACTATGAGGTCATCTGGAAGGACGCCACGAGTGGTGGAATTCAGAACTTTGAAGACATTATTTCTCTAATTACAAAAAAAAAGTTTCCTTTTGAATCAGAACGTGTTTGGGAATATTTTTATGCGTAAGAGACTATTAGAGCCCAGAATCCATGGGATTCAAATGGCTAGCAATTACCATACGTCAAGGGACTTACAGGATATGGAAAGACGACTTACTAGAGATCTCAATGATGTCCTTCACCAAGAAGAAGCTCACTGGTTCCAAAAGTCTAGGATGGATTGGGTAAAGCATGGTGATAGAAATACCCGGTACTACCATAATGCAGCCTTGATTATGAGAAATAGGAACCATATCAGATTTCTCAAAGACCAAGGTAGGTGGACGGATGATCCGATCACCTTAGCTAACCATATTACGGGCTATTTCTCCTCTCTCTTTTTTGCAGGATCCAGCGGGATATTGACGAGACCATTGTTAACAGAATGAGACCTTTAATGTGCAAAATCATTGGTCCCCATCAGAACAGTTTCTTCCGGGTCGATCTACGTTAGATAATGTGGCTCGTACTCAAGAGATCATACATACCACGAACAAGAAATGTGGGAATAAAGGGTTCATTCATTTATTGGAGTTTTCTGGAGGAAACCATAGTTGGGTTTGGCTTCCTTAGAAGGCTCATTAATCATATCTTGTTCTCCTTGCGGGAGAGCCATATCTCAATTTTCTGGAATGGTGGTAGCCTCTCTTCTTTCTTGCCAGGGCGGGGTCTCCGTCAAGGAGACCCTTTGGCTCCTTATCTATTTAATCTTGTTATGGAAAGATTATCTCATGAAATTCAGGTGGCTGTGTCTAAAGGCTCTTAGAAACCAATTCACATATCAAGAGGAAGGTTAGGCCTTTCCCACCTTTTCTTTGCTGATGACCTTAGGCTCTTTAGAGAAGTATCGGATCATCAAGCCACGACCATATTGGATTGTCTAAACAGGTTCAGTTGTGCCTCGGGTCTTAAGATTAATCTCTTGAAATTTCAAATCTTTTGTTCTCCTAACACCAATGCAGGTTTGATGAGAAGTATAGGTGAAAAAATGGGCATTCCCATCACGACTAACCTTAATTGGCGCCTACTTGGGAATACCCATTCTCCAAAAATGGGTTTCCAAAGACACATTCGTAGGTATCATTGATAAAATGAGGAAGAAATTGACTATTTGGAAGGCGAATTCTCTTAGTATGGAAGAATTCTAGTGCAATCCTCGTTGGCCACGGTTCCTACTATTCCATGCAGTGGATGGCTCTCCCGGCTAGCACCTATAAGGAAATAGACAGAATCTGTAGGAATTTTCTCTGGGGCCATGCGGACCCAAAAGTAAGATTCATACGGTGAACTGGTTCGAAGTCTATAAACCTCAGCAAGTTAATGGACTGGGTCTTCCTAAAGCAAAAGATTTCAATCTGACTTTTCTTACCAAACATACTTGGCAACTTTTAACCAACCAGGATAAGTTATGGATCAAACCTCTTCGTGAGAAAAACCTCAAAGGAGGGGACTCCCTCACGGTCAACTGCAACAATGGTTGCTCTTGGGGGTGGCGGAGATTATTAAAGGCAAAAACAACCTCGCGGCAGGTGTCAAATGGAAGGTGGGAAAGGGGACCTCAATCAACTTTTGGCAGGATCGTTGGGTGGGTGATACACCTCTCGCCTCCCTGCCATCGATTAATGTCTCTGGAAATTATGGTCTCACCATAGTTAAAAGTTTCATTACCGAAGACAACTCGTGGAATATCTCTACACTTGAGGAGTTATTACCTAGCGACCTCATCAACAACATCCGGGCGGTTCCTCTCCCTAGGAAAAAGTTGAATGATGATGACGTTCCAATTTGGAAAGATGACAACATTTTTAGACAAACTAAAAAGAAAAGTAAGACTGTTAAAATGGAACAAAGGAAGTTGCTTATATTCATGGTTCACACAACTATGTGGATCATCCCCACACAATAATTTGTGAAGAACTACGTTATCGGTTTCAAGTTCTTATAGATTACTGAAGATCATAATAAATATAAATTAATAAATATAACAACTCATTATAAAAAAAAATTCATTATAGCAACCCCAATGAGTGTTTTTTTCAGAATTTTTTTTCCCTTTTGGATGTGGCTTAGCTTCCGTACATTAGGTGTTTATAAATAGACGGATCCCACTACATCACTATTTAAAACTGAATTTAGTTGTCTAATTAGATAATGACACGTTATGAGGGGGAAATATAAAGGAGGAATGTGTTACATCAATATATTCTCTCTCCTTTTTTTTTTTTTTTCAATTGTTGGATAACTTTACTGATTTAGTAGAGAAAATAATGAGGTTTATATACTACAAAATGAAAAAAAAAATGTCAAATAGGGCTAACATGCATACCCAATGGGTGCGTGCATCTCACGTGCACATTGGGTGCATGAGGGTGGTTGCCTTTTTTCTTTTTTTTTTTTATTAATACCAAATAAGTATCGGCGCATTAGGTTAACATATGAGAGGGGCGGGTCGGTATTTGATTATTTTCTATTTGGTCATTTTGCGAACCTCTATGCCCCTAATAGACTATAGTTGTTAAAAAATAAAAGAAAGAGAAAAAGAAAAAGAAAACAAACACTAATATTGTAATTCTTGTTCTCGGCATCGTCTCCTACTGTTTGAAAGAATTACCAATCATTATTACATGTAACAGAGTCCATGTGGACCATTAATAAAAAATAAATTTTTAATAAATACTAAAAGTACATTATTTATGTACTACAATATATTATTTGAAATTACATTATTTGAGTACTGAAAATACATTATTTTATATGTTATCAAATAATATATACTCAGTACACAAATAATATACTTTTAGTATATTAAAAATATACTACCTCCGTTCATAATTGGTTGTCTCATTTGTTTTTTGCACGCTTTTTATGAAATTAAAGTAATTGCAATGTGCTTTCCAATTATACCCCTCACTTTTTCACTTTTGAAAATAAAGGTCCTGTTTGGTAAATAATCAGCCTATCAGCCAATATTGGCTTATTTGACCACTATTAGTTGTTTGGTTAATGAGCTTTTTGTAACTCCAAAATGCTAAAATTCAAAAGGCTATTCAAAGCAGACTTTTCAATTAGCTTTTTGAGAAAAGAAATTATACCAAACAGCTATCAGCTAACAGCTAATTTATCAAACAACTTTCTACAATCAGCTAATATTATCAACAAATCATACATTCTAACCCAAACAATCAACCCAATCAGCCAACAACCATTTACCAAACAGGGCCAAAAGCAATAAAGAAAGCAAAAGTTATAAGGGTAAATTGGAAAAAATTGAATGATGATGATGTTCCATTGTGGAAAGATGACAACATTTTGAGACAAATTAAAAAGAAAAGTAAGACAAGTAAAATAGAACAAAGGGAGTTGCTTATATTCATGGTTCACACAACTATGTGGATCATCGCCCACACAATAATTTGTGAAAAACTACGTTATCGGTTTCAAGTTATTATAGATTACTAAAGATCATAATAAATATAAATTAATAAATATAACAACTCTTTATAAAAAAATTTCATTATAGCAGCCCCAATCAGTTTTTTTTTTCAAAAAATATTTTTTTCCCCCTTTGGATGTGGCTTAACTTCCGTACATTAGCAGCACGTTTGGTTCACGGAATGAATTTGGAAGGAACAGGAATGCTATTTTACAGGAAATGGAATAGGTAAGGAATAGAATCAGAATTATATAATATTGTTTGGTTCGTTAAAGGAATAGACTTTAGAAATTGTATTCCAGTGTTTGGTTGGTTAAAGGAATGGAAATGGAATATGTTTTAAAGACATAAATACCCTTATACAAAAACAATTAATAATAATAATAATAATAATAATAATAATAATAATAACAATAATAATAATAATAATAATAATAATAATAATAATAATTATTATTATTATTATTATTATTATTATTATTATTATTATGCATACATACACACATGTGTATTTGTTTATATGAGTTGTCCTTCTATTATTATTATTATTATTATTATTATTATTATTATTATTATGTGTGTGTGTATGTGTGTGTGTGTATATGTATATATATATATATTTTGATAGGTAAAAATTATAATTAATTAAATATATACATTTATATAATACATTAGATTTATTAAATATAAATATTAAAGAATGCTATTCCATTCTTAATCAATTCCATGAACCAAACATGTTGTAGGTGTTTATAAATAGACTGATTCCACTACACTACTATTTAAAACTGAATTTAGTTGTCTAATTAGATAATGGCATGTTATGAGGGGAAATATAAAGGAGGAATGTGTAACATCCATATATTCTCTCTCATTTATTTTTTCAATTTGTTGGATAACTTTACCGATTTGGTAGAGAGAATAATGGGGTTTATATGCTAAAAAATGAAAAAAAAAATGTCAAATAGGGCTAACATGCATACCCAATGGGTGCGTGCACCTCACGCGCAAATTGGGTGCATGAGGGTGGTTGCCTTTTTTTATTTTCTTTTTTATTTTTTTTTTGATTAATACCAAATAAGTACCGGCAAATTTGGTTAACATATGGTAGGGGCAAGTTGGTATTTGATTATTTTCTATTTGGTTATTTTGCGAACTTCTACGCCCCTAATAGACTAGTTGTTAAAAAAAAAGAGAAAATAAAATAAAAGAAAATAAACGAAAATAAACCCTAATATTGTAATTCTTGCTCTCGCCAACGTCTCCTACTCTTTGAAAGAATTACCAATCATTATTACAAGGAACAGACTCCATGTGGACCATAAATAAAAAATACTTTTTAAATATATACTAAAAGTACATTATTTATGTACTAAAGTATATTATTTGAAAGTACATTATTTGAGTACTGAAAATACATTATTTTATATGTTATCAAATAATATATATTCAATACACAGATAATATATTTTTAGTATATTAAAAATATACTACCTCTGTTCCTAATTGGTTGTCTCATTTGTTTTTTGCACGCTTTTTAAGAAATTAAAGTAAATGCAATGTGCTTTCCAATTATGCCACTTACTTTTCACTTTTGAAAATAAAAGCAATGAAGAAAGCATAAAGTTATAAGGGGAAATTTCAAAAAGTGGAATGACGATGATGTTCTATAATGGAAAGATGACAACATTTTGAGACAAACTAAAAAGAAAAGTAAGACACATAAAATGGAACAAAGGGGAGTTGCTTATATTCATGGTTCACACAACTATGTGGATCAACGCCCATACAATAATTTGTGAAGAACGACGTTATCGGTTTCAAGTTCTTATAGATTACTGAAGATCATAATAAATATAAATTAATAAATATAACAATTCTTTATAAAAAAAATTCATTATAGAAACCCCAATCAGTTTTTTTTTTATCAAAAAATGTTTTCTTTTTCCCTTTTGTATGTGGCTTAGCTTCCGTACATTAGGTGTTTATAAATAGACTGATCCCACTACACCAATATTTAAAACTGAATTTAGTTGTCTAATTAGATAATGACATGTTATGAGGGGAAATATAAAGGAGGTATGTGTAACATCACTATATTTTCTCTGCTTTTTTTTTTTTTCAATTTGTTGGATAACTTTTCTGATTTTGTAGAGAGAATGATGGGGTTTATATTCTACAAAATGAAAAAAAAAACAAAATGTCAAATAGAGCTAACATGCATACTCAATGGGTGCATGCATCTCACGCGCACAATGGGTACATGAGGGTGGTTGCCATTTTTTTTTCTTTTCTTTTTTGTATTTTTTATTAATACCAAATAATTACTGGCACATTTGGTTCACATATGGGAGGGGCGGATTGGTATTTGATTATTTTCTATATGGTCATTTTGCGAACCACTATGCCCCTAATAGACTGGATGGTTGTTAAAAAATAAAAGAAAGAGAAAAAGAAAAAGAAAATAAAAGAAAATAAACCCTAATATTGTAATCTTGCTCTCACCCTGGTCTCCTACTCTTTGAAAGAATTACCAATCATTATTACATGAAACAGAGTCCATGTGGACCATAAATAAAAAATACATTTTTAATATATACTAAAAGTACATTATTTATGTACTAAAGTATATTATTTTAAATTTCATTATTCGAATACTGAAAATACATTATTTTATATGTTATCAAATAATATATATTCAGTACAAGAATAATATACTTTTAATATATTAAAAATATACTCCTCCGTCCCTAATTCGTTGTCTCCTTTGTTTTTTGCACGCTTTTTTAGAAATTAAATTAAATGTAATGTCCTTTCTAATTATGCCCCTCACTTTTTTTCAGTTTTGGAAATAAAAGCAATAAAGAAAGCAAAAGTTATATGGGTAAATTGGAAAAAGTTGAATGATGATGATGTTCCATTTCGGAAAGATGACAACATTTTATGACAAACAAAAAAGAAAAGTAAGACTGGTAAAATGGAACAAAGGAAGTTACTTATACTTATGCTTCACACAACTATGTGGATCATCGCCCACACAATAATTTGTGAAGAACTACGTTATCGGTTTCGAGTTCTTATAGATTACTGAATATATTGTAAATATAAATTAATAAATATAACAACTCTTTATAAAAAAAATTCATTATAGAAACCCCAATGAGTTTTTTTTCAAACAATGTTTTTTTCCCCTTTTGGATGTGGCTTAGCTTCCGTATATTAGGTGTTTATAAATGGACTAATCCCACTACACCACTATTTAAAACTGAATTTAGTTGTCTAATTAGATAATGGCACGTTATGAGGGGAAATATAAAGGAGGAATTGGTAAATCACTATATTCTTTCTCCTTTTTTTTTTTTTTCAATTTGTTAGATAACTTTACTGATTTGGTGGAGAGAATAATGGCGTTTATATGCTACAAAATGAAAAAAAAAAACAAAATGTCAAATAGGGCTAACATGCATACCCAATGGGTGCGTGCATCTCACGCACTGACGCGCACATTGGGTGCATGACGGTGGTTGACTTTTTTTTCTTTTTTTTATTAATACCAAATAAGTACTGGCACATTTGGTTAACATATGGGAGGGGTTGGTTGGTATTTGATTATTTTCTATTTGGTCAATTTGCGAACCTCTATACCCCTAATAGACTAGTTGTTAAAAAATAAAAGAAAGAGAAAAAGAAAAAGGAAATAAAAGAAAATAAACCCTAATATTGCAATTCTTGCTCTCCCCATCGTCTCCTACTCTTTGAAAGAATTACCAATCATTATTTCATGGAATAGAGTCCATGTGAACCATATATAAAAAATACATTTTAAATATATACTAAAAGTACATTATTTATGTACTAAAATATATTATTTAAAGTATATAATTTGAGTACTGAAAATACATTACTTTATATGTTATCAAATAATATATATTTAGTACACAAATAATATACTTTTAGTATATTAAAAATATACTACCTCCGTTCCTAATTGGTTGTCTCATTTGTTTTTAGCACGCTTTTTAAGAAATTAAAGTAAATGCAATGTGTTTTCCAATTATGCTCCTCATTTTTTCACTTTCGAAAATAAAAGCAATAATGAAAGCAAAAGTTATAAGGGTAAATTGGAAAAAGTTGAATGATGAAGATGTTCCAATTTGGAAAGATGACAACATTTTGAGACAAACTAAAAAGAAAAGTAACACAGGTAAAATGGAACAAAGGGAGTTGCTTATATTCATGGTTCACAAAACTATATGGATCCTCGCCCACACAATAATTTGTTTAAGTACTACGTTATCGGTCTCAAGTTCTTATAGATTACTGAAGATCATAATAAATATAAATTAATAAATTTAACAACTCTTTATAAAAAAAATTCATTATAGCAGCCCCAATCAGTTTTTTTTCAAAAAATGTTTTTTTCCCCTTTTGGATGTCTCTTAACTTCCGTACATTAGGTGTTTATAAATAGACTGATTCCACTACACCACTATTTAAAACTTAATTTAGTTGTCTAATTAGATAATGGCATGTTATGAGGAGAAATATAAAGGAGGAATGTGTAACATCCATATATTCTTTCTTATTATTTTTTTTTTCAATTTGTTGGATAACTTTACCGATTTGGTAGAGAGAATAATGGGATTTATATGTTAAAAAATGAAAAAACAAAATGTTAAATAGGGATAACATGCATACCCAATGGTTGCGTGCATTTCACGCGCACATTGGGTGCATGAGGGTAGTTTCCTTTTTTTTTTTTTTTTTAATTAATGCCAAATAAGTATCGGCACATTTGGTTAACATATGTGAGGGGCGGGTTGGTATTTGATTATTTTCTATTTGGTCATTTTGCGAACCTCTATGCCCCTAATAGACTTGTTGTTAAAAAATAAAAGAAAGAGAAAAAGAAAAATAAAAGAAAATAAACCCTAATATTGTAATTCTTGCTCTTACCATCGTCTCCTACACTTTGAAAGAATTACCAATCATTATTACATGGACCAGAGTTCATGTGGACCATAGATAAAAATACATTTTAGTATATACTTAAAGTGTACTATTTATGTACGTAAATTATATTATTTGAAAGTACATTATTTGAGTACTGAAAATCCATTATTGAGAAAATTGTAATTTATGCCCCTCCAAAATATGCCAACTATCAATGTCACTCCTGACTTATTAGTGGTGTAAATGTTGCCTTCAATTTTGAAAAACAATACATATATTACCCCTCCCGTTGTGTAAATATTTTCCCTCTTGTTAGTACAGAAGGGGCAATATATGAACCGTTTTCAAAAATTGAGGGGCAACATTTACACCACTAATAATTCAGGAGTGACATTGATAATTGGCATATTATGGAGGAGCATAAATTACAATTTTCCCTACATTATTTTATATGTTATCAAATAATATATATTTAGTACACAAATAATATATTTTTAGTATATTGAAAATATACTCCCTCCGTCCCGAATTGGTTGTCTCATTTGTTTTTTGCACGCTTTTTAAGAAATTAAAGTAAATGCAATGTGCTTTCCAATTATGCCTCTCACCTTTTCACTTTTGGAAATAAAAGCAATAAAGAAAGCAAAAGTTATAAGGGTAAATTGGAAAAAGTTGAATGATGATGATGTTCCATTCTGGAAAGATGATAACATTTTGAGACAAACTAGAAAGAAAAGTAAGACAGGTAAAATGGAACAAAGGGAGTTCTTTATATTCATGGTTCACATAACTATGTGGATCATCGCCCACACAATAATTTGCCAAGAACTGCGTTACCGGTTTCAAGTAGTTCTTATAGATTACTAAAGATCATAATAAATATAAATTAATAAATATAACAACTCTGTATAAAAATAATACATTAATTGATAAATATAAATGGTAACTTTTAAACATATTTTGAGTTATAGGTTTGACCATGGCAAAATTTTAATTGTTTGGCTAGGCCCGAAATCAACCTATATTTAATCGGGTAATGATAAATGTAATAACTCTAAACTAAAGAAATTATAAAATAAAATAAAAGAAAAACAGATTTAAAAAAATGGATTGCGGCCTTTGTGGATCAAGTCAAGATTTTGATTGTTTGGTATAGTCCAATTCAATTCATATTTTAATTGGGAATGGATAAATGTAATAACTTGGAACTAAAAATAAATAAATAAACATTTTAAATTTTTAATCTTTTGTGTTATGTCCTGGACTGGGCCAAGATTTTTGACTAGATCAACCCATAGTTATATAAATAATAAAAATGTTAGTTTATTTGTGCCACTGAGACTTTTCTAAGTTTTTTTTTTCTTTTCCTTTTTATTTGTTTTTAAAAGAAAAATACATCCTACGATTAAATTTGACAATGTTCCCAAATTAATCCCATTCAAGAACACATTCTACCAATTCCTTTTTCATAAAGAAACTTTGCATTCCATGGAAACAGTGATTGCAATTTCTTCCCAATTTAGTGGATTTTCGATCCCTGCTCCTAATTGTCAAATCAGAGTTGGCATAATTGTTGAACTTCTCTCTCTCTCTCTCTATATATATATATATATATATATAAACAAAAGTGTCATTTTTCCCGCTAATGTTAAGACAAAAAAAAAGTTTGAAATTTGAAATCGATGGATATAAGATTACAATACTTAACAAAATTAAATCATATTTAAGTGAATATCTTAAATTCGGTACATGTATATATATAAAGCTTACCAAATAAAGTCATTACTGATCGATTTATGTATACATGTAATGACTTTATTTGGTAAACTTTATATATATACATATATATATATATATATATATATATATATATATATATATATATATATATATATATATATATATATA